>NW_006206760.1:2471641-2484965 GCF_000334495.1 Tupaia belangeri chinensis
CACCAGGTCTGAGACTCTAACTGTGGTCAACTACATGGGAGTCCAGGGATGTAGCCATTACACCAACTGCTGGTCTCATCATTCACTTATTTTAATTTGACCAGAGAGAGAGACAGAGAGAGAAAAAAAGAGAAAGGGAGAGAGAGAAAGCAAGTCACCAGGTCTGGGATTCAAACCATGGTCGATCATATGGGAATCCAGCACCATTGACTGCCATGCTACCTGCTGGGACCCCAAGATGATCCTTCTTAATACCACAAGATGTAGCATCATCTGCAAAGACACTTGATGCCAGGCTGCTCAAATCAATGGTGCTACCGCTCTCTTGGACACCCCAGAGAGAACAGACCCAACAGCAAGGGAAACATGGATGATTTCATACTGAAGAATGAAAACCCCTTTGTGTCTCAGTTGATCAGTTGCAAGCTGAGCAGCTGTACAGATGGACATGGGTCTAAGAGCTGCTGTCCAGGGCCCCACAGACAAAAGGTGTGAGATCCCCTGCTCGGATCAAAGAGGTCACAGTCCCAGCCTCCCAACAATCAATATTGAATCCACGCTTTTGGATTCAGCTGCTCGGCTAGACAGTATTTTTGTGCAAATCCTTCTGAAAAAAAAACTCTCACATTCTCAGGAGTATGGGGAAAGAGCTTGGGTGTTGACTTGAGATTGTAACCTATCCCTGCTATGGGGTGGCAACTCTCTTCATGTGCAAATGCAGACACATCGCCCTTACCTACTTCTCGAAGTTTTAGGAGCTGGGCCCCATGGTGAAATGAAATTGAAAATCAAAACACAAAATGCATTTGCCCTCGAAATTGTTTATGTCAACAAATATGCACACACTTTTTGGATATACAGAAGACTTCAAAGAGTTCATTGAAAAATGAAAGGCAAGAACGATGGGACCAGTAGAGGGCGTAATGGTTACGTCACTGGACTCCCACATAGTCACTAGACTGTGGTTTGGGTGCTGGACCAGGTGGCTTAAAACTCAGGTTAGGCAAGTGTGTGTGCGTCCCATCCCCTCTGGGAGGGTGGATGATTTCTCACATTCTGTCTCTCCAACACTCTCTTAAAACAAACAAACAAACAAAAACCAGTATGAGTTTTTAGGGCCAGCAGGTGGCATGGTGAGCAAGGTGTTAGATTCCACATGGCCAACTTGTGTGGACCTAGCAGGCGCATGTGTGCCTGAAATACCAAGAGGAGACTGGAAAAGGGATTGTGGCATGGTTGTCCCCCCTGCCTGGGTGGCAATTTCTCACTTTCCCTCTTGCAAAAAACTTTACAAAAAAAAAGGAAAAATGAAAAGTGATGGCTCTGGAGCTCCTCTTGGTTCAATTCTAACTCTCCCATTCAGCTCTTGCAGCCTCTAATGACTTCGTTTAATGCCTACAGCAATAACGACTGAATCCACTTAAAAATGAATTGCACATTAACCTGCTATACCTTTTATGATTTTAAGACATTATTTCAATCACCACTGCACTTTAATTTCATGTTCTACCTAAATTGGAGAAAACACGGGCTTTGCAAGACGTGTAATCACAAGAGGAATATAGTTGAACATAAAACACTGTCCTTAACAAAAGCTGATTGGCTTTTGTTTTAACGGAATTACAAAGCTGTATCAGAACTGTGCCTCAAAGAAATTCCAATGTTGAGGGAAGGCTTTTTCTCATCATGTCCGAATTTCAGCTAATAACTGAAGAAGAAACAATACAGTCAGGGGCCAGCAGGTGGCGTGGGGGTTAAGGGTGCCAGACTCCCACATGGCCGACTGCAGTTCAAGCCCCAGACCTGGTGGCTTGCTTTCTTTCTCTCTCTGCCTCTCTCTGATCAAATTTAAATAAATAAATAAAATGAAATAAAAGAATCCTTTTGTTTTTTTTTTAAAAAAAGAAATAATACAATCATAATACCTCATCTTGAGACTCCCAACTACAATACATCATTGAACAATAAAAAGTGTGTGAAGTTCAGGGACCAGCGTCATGCCTATGTCGCTGGACTCCCATGTAGTCAACAGCGGTTTGAGTCCTGGACCCGGTGGCTTAAACTCAGGCCAGGTGCATGTGTGTATGTGTGTGTGTGTGTGTGTGCGCGCGTGCGCCAGAGATCGCGACGCGTGCGCCCAAGATCCCGAGAGGAGAATGGAGGAGAAGGGACTGCAGCATGGCCATCCCCCCTGGGGGGTGATTTCTCGCTTTTTGTCTCTCTGTCTCTTTCTGGCGAGTGCATGCGCCCTATAGCAAAAAAAAATCTTTGAAAAAAAAAGTGTGCAAAGTTCAAAGACCATGAGAAATAGAATCAAAGGGGGTCCACTCACAAGTCCAACACCACTGTGTTCTTAATTCTGGGACCTTCTAAAATGGGATATGAAAAGATTAGATGACCTAGATGACACACCCTAGAATGTTAATGAGCACCTCTGGGGACTGGTAGTGGGGGCTGGGACAATTTTGTGCACATCTGCATATTCAACAGCAACAGGGAAGCTGAGCCAGAAAGGAACCAAGTTTAGGAAGAGAATCCATGCCATTAACATAAATCAGGTCTTTTATTTATTTAGTTTAAAAAATTGTCTATGCTGCACGCGCATCTTTGGTCTCGGGTATACGCTTTTTTTTTTTTTAATTTTTTTTTAATTTTAATTTTTTATTTTTTTGGAGAGATTTTCACTGTGGGGCGCGTGAGCTCGCCAGACAGACAGAGAGACACATAGAGACAGAAAGCGAGAAATCACCCCCCAAGGGGGATGGTCACGTCGCAATCCCTTCTCCTCCATTCTCCTCTCGGGATCTTGGGTACGCACACACACGCGCCCGGTGTGAGTTTTAAGCCACCGGGTCCGGGACACGAACCGCGGTCAACCAAGTGGGAGTCCAGCGACATAGCCATTACGCTAACTGCTGGTTCCCCCGGGTATACACTTTTGATGGGTTCTGTTCTAAAACCGGAAAAAGCAACTGTAGTATTTTCCAAGTACCTTCCAGGTAACTGAGAATTAGCCTCGACAATGGAAGAATTAGGGTCCCTAAACTTGGTGGCTTTTGTTATTCATGGGCAGCTCAGTGCTCTGGGGACATGACCATCATCTGAAAAGAACGCTAAGTAAACCCCAAATACTGTAGAAAACCCATTCCACAAGGCTGACCGCAACCTCAGGTAGAGCCAGTAGGTGGCGCACTAAACCAGGCGCTGGAGGCCAGGACGCCGCGTAAAAGTTGTCTAACCCCAGGGTCTTTGTAAAAACCTAAGTGGGTTTTAACCAGGCCCAGGAATAACTCTCTTAACCATGTTAGGTGCATGTATCACGGAGATGAGGAGGCCCCAGATGTGGTTGTTTTTTTCTCACAATTGTTTTCTAATCATGAACACATTTGCATCTTAGGCACACTTAATCAACTTAACAGGAACACAGTCCGGAAGAACCAACCCATCCCAGGCGACTCAAGTGGCATTTAAAAGGGGACAGGGAAATCTTTTCAAAAAGAGATCTCGAAGTTATGGAGGTGCTTAAAAGCCCAAAATACAGTAACATCACCACTGCTGAAAGAATTTCCCATTACTGAAGCAAAATACCATCCAGCTCTGTTATTTTGCGGGGAAAGGCCGATAAAAATGATCTTTTCTTCCAAAAGGTAAAAACACATTTCCCTTCACACACCCCAATTTCTACTTCGGACTGTTCCGATGTCAGGTTAAGGGTCAGGTTTCTGTCAAGACGCAAAACTGCGTGATTATATATTTAAAAACTCCCTGAAAACAGACGGGCCCCAGGGTCCTACCCAGCTGCCCCCAAGACACTGGTTTTACGAGAGAAGGTAAGGAGTGGCCGAGCTTGGACAGATGGACGGAGGGACACACACACACACACACACACACACACGCACACACACACCTTAATGCAAGAACACTTTGGGATATTAGCAAGCCTCCTTTTGAAAGTAGCTTGCTAGAAGCCAGAGCATGTTTCATTACAGAAACAACCTTCTAAGTGACTGCTCCTTCCCTGCGAGGCAAGAGAGAGGAGGGGGAGGGAGGGAGGGCAGAAAACCTGCCTGTATCCATTTTTTTCCTGCTTATTGGCAATCTACACGTGTCTGTGGCATTCTCCCTTCTCCCCTCCCTTCCCATCTCTACCTTCTTCGCTCTAATCCTCCAAGGGTCCCTGCATTACCCTCCTCCAACCCGCCTGACCTCAAGACGCCCAATGGCCTTCCTCCCTCAAAGCAAGCCTCAGTCTGTCAGCTCGGATTAACCAATGCACCATCCAAGTGCCCCTTTTAACTCTCCCAAGTGTTTAGATTTTAAGGAGGAAGCATGCTGTCTCCCACCCCCGTACTCCCCTCCTGCCCCCAGGTCTTTCGCTCCCCTTTAGGAAAGAAACTTCGGTGGGGGGAGAATCTGTATACCTGTGTGTGTAATTCTTGGCCAGGCGGGCCAGCAACATTCCTGGAGCTCAACTTCCTTTCCAGAAAAACTTAACTTTCTTCCCTTTCTCCAAACTCTTCAAAAGCTCCCACCCGGTTGCCCAGGCCAGAAATATATATATAATGGGACAGACAAGTCACAGACGCGAGCAGGGATTTTTGAAGTCAGAGGTTCCTTTAAAAGCTACGCGAGGCACCTACCTGAAGAAGAGGCTGGTTCTCATATCTCTGGATTTTCAGCCCCTTGGTCTTCTATTGTTGGTTTGAAAAAAACAAATAAACAAACAAACAAAAACCCCAAAACCCAGAACACTTCCACGGTATCCTTCTAAATCTTTGCCCCTCATAAATTAGACTAGTTCTTTGGCACCAATGTGTGCTACAAATGGGAGAGAAGTTAATTATTTGGTTTCAGATGAAATATAATGATCCACTGAGCAAACAACCCGCCCTCTCTCCTCTCTCTGCTAACAAGCCACCCAATTTTACTTTCCTGCCCCCACCCATCTGCTCCACCCTGTGGAGGGTTGCCAAGGCGAGTTCAACTTGTCCAAACAGGACATGGCTTCAGATAAGATTCTACCCACACCCTGTACCTCCGAAAGACCAAGTGAAGCAATTGATTTTGCATGTAAATAGGGACAGGTGCAAAGGTAACAGCGGAGCAAGATCCCTACCCACTTCCAGACCAGGCCCGAGAAGCAGCAGAGCTGGGGGCGTGGGGGTGGGGACACCAAACCACACAGACTCCCCTTTGGGCCGACACTCCAGTTCAAGGCCACCTGGTGAGCTGCGCTCCACGCCCTTCTCAAAAGACATCCAGGCAAACTTGAGTTGGTTTCCTTACTCGAGTTACACTCTTGTTTTTAATTCTTCCTGCTCTCTGGAAAGTCTGGGCTGCAGTTTGCAGGACCAGCCACCCCAGGGACGTTGGAAAACGCCCATCCTCTCTCATCCTGCTGGGGGCACCTCGCAGGCCTGGCCTGAGCACACACAGGGAGGCTGGGGAGCGTTATATAATTACATCCAGAAGGGCTGCGTGCGGCCACCGCCTCTCAGCTCGCCCGGTGCCCTCCCTATCGCTGGGACCCACCCTACTCCACCCGAGGGGCCTCCACCCATGGGGCCCCACCCTGGAGGGAGTAGGAGGCTGGGAGGGACCAACTGGCTCCCGGCAGCAGCTAGTTCCAGGAAATTCCAGCTTGAACAGGGCCGGCTGGAACCTTAAAAATAACCAGAGATTGCCAGGGTGGTGGTGTAGTCCCCCCACCCCCCAACCCCGACTCCTGAAGGCTCTCTGTGAAGGCGGCCTCCCTTGGCCACTGAACCTTCCCATACAAACCCTGAGCTAGCACTGCCCTCTCCCTGCAAAAGTAAACAGAAAAGCATTTGGAACCATGGCTATTCAACATGGCCTGGACCCAAATCCTCCTCCTCCTCCTGGTCCCAGCTTTCCTCCCTACCTCCCATTTGCCACATTTTCTAGTTGTGCACCATGGCAACTGAGGTCACCTTGGAAGCTTCCTCACCTCCCAGTCTGGCCATTGCACCACTGTCCTGGGACGGCTGTGCTTGGAGCTTGTCCCTCACGGGTCTCCCCACCGCCAGTCCCTTCGTGCTCAGATTCATTCTCTGACACCTACACCTGTCAGTCTGGTTCTCATCCGGGTCCTTCCCCGAGCTTACAACCTCCCTCCACTGGGATCCCCAGGGCCTAGAGAAGGCTCAGGGGGGCTCATTCTGGGCACCCCCTTCTGGCCCAGTGCCCTCTTCGCAAGTGCCCTTCACGAAGGCTGCCCTGTCCCCCTCGCCCCTGGCTTTTGTTCATTTTGGGCCCTGATGCTGGGCAACCAGTGAGGAATGCCCCCTCCCCTTCCAGCTTATCTAAATCCTCCTAACTCTTCAAAGGCCAGCTCCAGGCCCTGCCCACTCTGCACCAGCTGACTGCTCCCCAGTCCAGCCCACCTCGTCTTACCTACCTAAGCGGGCCTGCTAGCTTCCCCAGGGCAGGTCCCAGGCCACCACAGCGTCCCCAGCACAGACACGCCCGCCTCACCCTTCCCAGAGGGCTGCCTCCCTACTCCCCAAAGACCAGTGCGTGCAAGGAGTGGTTTCTTCCAGCTCCCCCGCCCCGCCCACAGCTTGGCCATAAGGAGGAGCTCCTTGGCCAGGTCCCCCTCCCTCCCCAAGCACTAGAAACCGCCCTGCAGTAAGTCATGGGGGCCAGGGAGGGCCCCACCCCAAGGAAACCTAGGAGGCAAACTTCCTCCGAAGTTATTGCCCCTGACCTCAATCCCGCCTGGGTCCTCCAGACACCTTCCCGGTATCATCCTCAAAGACTGATAACCCTCTCGACGAGGTCTTATAAACAAGTCTATGCCACGCTCTCTGCTCTTCTGTTTTAAACTCTAAAGTAGGGAGAAAAAAAGAGTGCAGAGTGAGAAAGGAGGAGGAGGAGCCGATTACAGGGCGAAGGTGTGTGTGTGGAGGGCAGACACCAGGTGTTTCAAAGGACGCTTCTACTGACCACGGGAGGGAGGGCTGAGGGAAGTCACAGGTTTGCTGAACAGAGAGGTCAAGGAACCTGCCCAAGATCACACAGCTCCTAAGCTAGAGAGTCCAATGTGGACCCAAGGTAGTCAATCTGACCCCAAGGTAGGCGGGCTTGGAGCTCCACACCACAGACTCCCCAGTGGGAGGACAACATGACACTAGACAGCACCAGGGGGCAGAGGTGTCTGGGAACCAAGCAGTCCCTGGGGGCTATGAAACACGGGGGCCGGGTATTTACAGGAGCCCATTATGTCCAGCCCTTCCACCTGCCCACCCTTGCTCTTACTGTGCCTGCCTGGACGCGAGATCAAAAGGCACCTTCGGAAGGTCCCCAATTAGGCTATTATTCTTCCTAGCCCGGGCACCTGCAATTGGTCCATAAAACTGAGAAAAACTGGCAGCTTTGCCCAAGCAAATACACTAATCCTCACGGTAACTGGGCAGAGGTGGAAGGGTCACGTCCTCAGCCTCTTTTGGAAAGGAGGAAATGGAGGAACAGAGGCGGCAGGGCTGGCTGGAACTGCGCCAAGAAGAGAAGTGTGCACCCCCCCCTGAGGACCAGGGCTCCTTTTGTTCTGCTTCCCAGCCTGCACTGGGGCTGCCCGCCTGCCGAGGGTGTGGGGGTGCAGCAGCGCCACCCCAAGTCTCCAGTCAGCACTGCACCGCCACGGGCCGGTTCCGGCGGGGCAATTAAAGATTTCCAAACACCTTTTTCGGGTTAGATCACCGGAGACCTCCTCCATCCTGTGGCATAACTCAGAATAATGACTGCGTGTAATTTGAGATTAGCGTTAATGAGTAGGTGTTCAATAAATACTTGGGAGGTGAATAAATGAATGCATGTCAAACTACACTTCTGACATGCTAGGATGAAATTAGGGCCCAGAGCCCGGGACCGACTGTAGAGCAGGTGTCTCACACGAAGCCACCCTGAAAAGTCATGCACAGTAAATGGGGAGTCTCTGGGAGGCTTGAGAGGTAAAAACCCCTTTTTTGGAGAACTAAGAATAGGAACTTGATCTTACTCATTACAGGAGTGGTGGGGTGCAAAGCTCTCCAAGGTACCAAGGTGTGAGAGCTAAGAGCAGCTAAAGGAATGGATTCCAGTGATTAGATTCAAGAACAGCAGGGGCTGAAAGATAAGAGAAAAACCCACCCTTGATGCACAGGTGTCTCTCCAGGGCAGACCACAACACCCACTTTTCTAGATGGGGCTAAACCCCACTGATGGCTAGGGTGGCTCTGGGCTTCCCTGGTGGGATCCCCAAGACTTTCAAAGACTGGTAACCATCTTGAGCCCATCCCAGACAGAGGGCCCAGACTAAGCTGAGCTCTTCAGGGTTCTCCTGAAAAGCGCTAAATCCAGAATTACACAAAAAATGCATGGGCTAGATAACCAGCTACCTTCGCTGGCTCTGTCTCCAGCCCCCCCCCCCCTTAGTAATGAGATGGGAAAATGATAATGTATTCAGCCCGCCAACACAATGGAGTGAGTTTCAAAAACCTCCAGGAACCTGTTTGGCTAAAGAAAGAACTTGACTACACACACGCTAACCAAAGGAGATGAACACACAGATCATGTTGTAAGTGTGCCCTCGAATAGCGCCACGATCCAGAATCTATACAGGGCCGGTTAAAATGATCTATTTTGGTTTTTTTCTTTGGCTCTGGGAGAGAGCAGGCCGCTTTCTGGTTCAGGAACTGTCTACAACATTGTGACTCTTTTCTTACTACGAAATTTCAAGGAAAGCCAGTCGAGGGGGCAGAAAAGCAAGGCTACCTCCACTAGACAATGCTCTCCCTTATCGGCCCTGTCTGGTTTCCTGACTCAAACTCCAGCCAGACAGCTTTAGATGAGAAAGGAGGTCGAGGCAAGGGACAGAGCAGGCTGGACAAGGAGAATGCCTCCAGACCACTCGAATCCTCCTCTTCCAACTCACGCCAAGATGCCTTGCCTAGAATATCACATGTTTGCATTAGTTTAAAACTCTAGAGATTTTATATATATAAAATTTTTAAAGCTAGAGCTAATGATAAATGAAAACCTTCAGAACCAATTTCAGAATAATGTAATACCTTAGTATTTAAAGAATGAGGTTGCTTATATGTATTTGGTCATTTTTCTTAAATGCACCTGGAGATGAAAACAGAGAGTTAAGACATACTGGCCCAAGAAAGTTGCCATTTTTACAGCAAAAATGGTGATTTGAAAATATCGAAAAAGCTAAGTGTCTGAAGGAGAAGATGAGATGCAAAGGGGACAGAAATGAGCTCTACACTTAAAAGCCTGCAGAGTTTTTTCCCTGATGGAACACATTACAGTCTCTCATCATATTAACCGCTACCCTTTCTTTGCCCCAAAAGAGAGGGAAAAATGATCTGGGGAAAGACGGACACATATCTACCAATACTAGTTGGAGTGAGAAGTACCAAAAATCCTGCTTCAATTTAGGGTACTTGAATCTTAGTTTAAAGGTGTCTTATCCCAAAGAGTCAGCTTGCTATTTCAAGTTTGCGTCCCCCAAGGAGAAGGGAAAAATCTTACTGACTTTTCAAAACTCTCTCTTTTTTTCAAGGAAGGTTCTCAGTAGTCAACGACCTGATATCTATCTATCTATCTATCTATCTCTCTCTCTCGACTTATTATCATCTTGATACTTTCTTTTTATATGTAAACAGGGAATGAAGATGAGATCCCAAGCACTAACATCATCAGCTCTGGAGAGTATAGGCCTTGGTCTACTGCTTCAGTAACTTCAGATAATTCCATGAAGGGAACACAATAGACAATTCCTTTAGATTGCAATAAAACTCCCCCAAATCAGTTAAAAACAGAAACTTGCCAAAAGTTTTCTTTTTAATCAATTTAAAAAAAAAAAAGAAAACTTCATTTCTGAAGAACCAAGAGAAAAATAATGTGTTATGGTAGGGTTTAAATAGCTAACCTGGAAATTCGGTGACCCACCATTGACTATTAAAAAGACAGACTTGTGCAAAGGTTGTCATTGTTTAGAGCACCCTGGTATTTTCAAAAATAGAAGATTAAACATTTCCAAACTATCATGAAATGAATTCCTTATTGCCAGTTCTCCTTTTGAGCTTTTTATTCTTAAGATACTTTGGAAATCCAGTCTAGAATACAGTAAAATCATTGTCCTTAGAAAAGGAATAATCCTAATATTGAGTTTTCTCAATATATCTTAATGCTTTGCTTCAATAACCTTTCTAAAGATTTCTCCTTTTAAAATACAAGCAAGACTTTCAACTCAGCCCAGGCAGCCAGGGTGTAAATTCTCCATCCCCTGCGGCCAGTCTTGAGTGGCCAGAGAATGAGGGTGGGCCACATCTTTTTCCAGATAAGGCTTGGTCTTCTTAACAGCAAGGTGTCAATCCTGATCCTGAAATTGACAGCTTCAGGGCAAAAGGCCTATCTTAAACAACCCGCCTACCTCCGAACACAAGGGAACAAAAACATAAACAAAAACAATCTGCCAATTTCCTAAGATCCTAATCTGGCTATGAAAAATGAAATTGAAAAAAAAAAGGTACAAGTATTCACCCCTCTGAATGCAGTGGAGCAAAGGGTGGATGTAAAAGGTGGACGGACTTCTCACTATGACATCATGCGGGCATCCGAAGCCATCGCCAAGTGTGTAGGGACAAGATCGCTCCCTGGGTGGGGATACAGAGTTTAGGGGCAGGGACCATGGGCTGGCCTGGGCTACTGATCTACCAGAAAACAGCCTGAAACAGGAAAAAGCACACATATGCCACTTGGAATGTATGACGCAAACCCCAGCCTTGAAACAAAGAACAGGAAACAGCTCTGCTGGCTGAGGCGGAGAGAAAGCTCAGAGAAACATTTAGCCGGCCCTCCCTGACCCTGTATTCACGAGCAGCTGGAGTTTTTTAAGACAACAACTGGGGGGGTGGAGGTGTTTGTTCTATGGGTGTGAATTATAACACCAGCTTCATCCAGAGGACCTGCCCTATTTACAAACAGGAGCTGCCACACTCAGTAAACAGCACAAGCGAGCATGTGATTCGATCATTATCCAAGACGGTCCAGATGAACGCAGTCTCCATCCACTTCTATTGTCCCTTTCTGCTCCATCCCAAGGCTAGTCCCAGGTCCTGAGCACATTCTGGGTGGGGATAATGATGAGCACGTTAGAAAGACACAGAGCAACTGCTGTTAACAATTCAGATCCCGACTGCGTTCCCCCACCTCCCTGAAATCAGACCAGTTTCAGGCTTCCCTTCATCACAGAACTAAATTCCCAGACACGGAGAGTACGACAGCTAGCCGTCACCAAAATGTGCACCGTCTTTCTCAAACGCAGGTGATCACAGACTCGATTGCACAGAACCGCTCGCTTGATCTGTAGGGACACACGGGCAGAAATGCACTTTTTCGACAATGTGATTCTGTTCCTGATGTTTCATTGAATCCAAACTGTTCCACAATTTGGAAAGCACCAATTTTTTTTTTTTTTTTTAAGATAGTCCACTTTTCTCTTAGGTATTTTTAAGGTGTTGTAAGTCCATGCGTGGTCTCTTGCCATTCTTTCTTTTAGTTTGTGAGCCTTTAACTCAGGTTTCCATGATGGGAGATTTAAGAATCTGGGTGCAGACTTACCTGCAGGTAACCAAATAAAAAAAAAAAAAATCAAGAAATCACTGTGCCCATAGCAACAA
Organism: Tupaia belangeri chinensis; assembly: GCF_000334495.1. Lineage (NCBI taxonomy): Eukaryota > Metazoa > Chordata > Mammalia > Scandentia > Tupaiidae > Tupaia > Tupaia belangeri. The sequence continues at coordinate 2,483,332 of NW_006206760.1, forward strand.
TATCATTGGGTTTTAATTTAGAAACTCTGCAGTAAAGAAAATAGCTTTTTCCAGGGCGATGTTGTTGTTTTCTATTTGACAAGGTTATGAGGTGCAAGCAGCTACTTTTCTTTGTTAGTCACACTTTGAGATTTTTATACTTGCATTCTCCTTCACGCACGCCAACAGTTCCTTATATACGGTCACTGAATTTACCAGGAATACGTTAGTGTTTGTTTTCCTTCTTCTAGTAGTTCTGCAGCAAACCCCACTGACAGGAGAAATGGAGAAATCAGCTTCTCTGGGGAGCTTCAACTAATCAAACATCTTATTTCAGGTTTCTATGAACAGTCGAAGGTCAACAAACACGCCTCATGTTTTAAAAATCAGAAGAAACCATTTATGGACTCTCTTTAAACAACAATCCTGTAACTCTTGCAGATTTCTGGAGATAATCATGCTATCTTGTTTTTTCCCTAAAAGCAAGTCTTCCCTAGGGTGAAGCAGACTATCACCCAGATAAGAGTTCCCCTACCGGGACTCCTATGTAGTCCACTGCAGTTCGAGTCCCGGATCTGGTGGCTTAAACTCATGCCGGGCGTGTGTGCATCTGTGCCCAAGATCCCCAGAGAATGGAGAAGGGATTGCGGTGTGGCCATTTCTCCTGGGGGGGGACCGTGATTACTGGCTCTCTGTCTCTCATTCTGGCGAGTGCTTGCACCCTATAACAAAAACCTCTCTGAAAAAAAAAAAAAAGAACACTGAACCGGACAGCACAAAAATCACTGAGGAAACACTGGCCTACTCCCCACTTAATTCTGCTTAATAATTACAGACACTAAATCTACAAATCAGAATACCACTTCATACTTTTCACCATATACCAGACTCTTGTGGTAATATAAGCAATAATGAGAAAAATGAAGTCCAAGCTAATAAAAAAATTTCAGTAATTCTAGGTCAAATGAATCCATGTAGAATGTTTATTTTAGCGAAATACAAGAAGGTGAGCATTTAACGTGACCTCTTAAAAATTAAGTCCCATTCCCACTCTTCATCTCAGTACAATGCTGTAAAATTTAAAGCAACAAAAGAGTTTCTTCCATCTCCCTGCCCAAGAAATGGCTATGACAATTCCAGGTCTTATCTGCTATCTCCAAGAAAGCCACTCTGAAATGTTAGAGAGGACCCATGGGTCCAGGTCCAGAGTCAGTCCCCACACGCCCGGGTCCCTAACACTGCAGGCAGTCGCCCAAGGCGCTCTCCGCCTCCGGCCACGCAGCCATCCTCGCTCCAGGCCTGCGGCAGGTTCTCCGCGTAGCCCCGGGACGGCTTTCCAAAGCCGGCCAGATCTTCTCTCCTGCCCGGAGGCTCCAGAGGTGGGAGCCTCCAGTCCCGATCGCCCCGAGTTGCTTCCCCAAGGGCCGGGAGGCTGCTCCAAGTTTGCTGAGCCTGGCGAGAGCCGCGCGCCGGCCGGGGCAGGGGGGCGGCGGGGGAGCGGGCGGAGGGCGGAGGGCGGAGGGCGGAGTGCGGAGAGCAGGAGGACCCGGAGCCCAGGTGGGGGGGCGCAGGGGGAGGAGCGGGAGCGCAGCCCGACGCTACCTTCCTCCCAGCAACGCTGCCACACGCGGAGAGCACTGGGATTTCTGGGGCTT
>NW_006206760.1:2486032-2513276 GCF_000334495.1 Tupaia belangeri chinensis
TGCCCAAACCATGAGGGGATAGAGAAGCGCCCGGGGCACCAGGTCCCTCCGGGTCGCCCGCCCCGCAGAGGGTGGCCCGGGTGACCGCCCCCGCCTCGAGGGACTTTTCCTTGCAGGCCGAGCCCCCCCGCCCAGGAGCCGGGCCTGGCCCTGGAGCGAAGAGGCGCCGTATGCCCAGCCCGGCCTGCAAACTTGGCAAACTTCGCTCGGACCCTCCCACCCGGAGCCGGAGCTCGGGGCCGGCCGAGGGCTTGGCCCAGCGATCGTCCGGTTCCCGTTGCTTCCCCGAGTGGCAAACTTCGCTCGGACCCTCCCACCCGGAGCCGGAGCTCGGGGCCGGCCGAGGGCTTGGCCCAGCGATCGTCCGTTTCCCGTCGCTTCCCCGAGTCCGAGCGCTCAGGGCTCGGTGGCCTCCAGGGCGCTGCGGGAGGGTGGCGGGCAGGGCGGCGCAGACGCACTTTCAGTCCCAGCCAGGCCCCTTCGAGGACTTTGTATAGCTTCGTCCGGGAGTTGAACGCTTTCGAGAACTGTATTAATGTAATAAAGGATGCAATAAAAAGAACAAAGGACAAATTGGTTCAATTGTTTTAGTCCTGTGTAATGTTTAAAAACGCCCCTGCTGCAGTCTATGGCTTGTTATTGCTTCAAGATGTTTTAAAGGCCCTTTAAGGTCACCAGTCACATTTTGACGCTTCACCCAGGCATGACACTACTTAAAACGCAATGATACAGTGTATACCGAGCCCCCTCGTGCAGCTACACCGTACTGTGAAATGAGTGCCCGGTAACCTCAAGTACTGAAATTGCAGATTGTGCAAGAGGCAGTACACGGAGAGCGCGTGGACACGGGTTCGTGCACCACCGTGCCGTCCCGTGTGATCAATCTTTAAAATGCGAAGGGAGGGGGTGAGGACCTTTAAAATGTTTTCTGTATGTATGTATATATGTATGAGTCTATGTATTAATTTTGAGTTTGCTACAGGGCGTGTGTGCTCACCGGAGAAAGAGACAGAAATCACCTTCTGAAGAGATGACCGCGCTGTGATATCCTCTCTTCCATTCTGTTCGGCTTTTACACCAGCACGTGCTTTTCAAGGGAGGGGGTGGGTCCATGAAGTCAGCCTGTGCCACCTGCTGGCCCCAGGATTCTTTTTTTTTTTTTTTTAATGAGTTAAAAATGATCCTCGAGAAAAAGATTGGATTTTTGTCGTTTACTGATTGTAATTGTTGATCACTGACACCATTAGCTGAAAACACTGTGTTAAGAAGTAGCTGGGATTAGGACCAGCAGTTAGCGTAATGGCTGTGTCGCTGGATTCCCATGTAGTCCACTAGGGTTGGCGTCCGGCCGGTGGCTTAAAACTGAGGCCCGGCGCGTGTGCGTGTGTGCCCAAGAGGAGAATGGAGGAGAAGGGATTGCTGCGTGGCCATCCCCCCTGGGGGGTGATTTCTCACTTTCTGTCTCTCTATCTCTGCCTGTCTGGCGAGCCCATGCCCTATAGCAAAAACCTCTCCAAACACCCCATAAACAAAACCCCTCACAAAAAAAAAAAAAAAAAAAAGTAGTAGCTGGAATTGTTCCTGACTGGCTCATAGGAGGTGCTCAAAGCGGGGACTCAGAACTGTGGATGTTATTTGAGGGACACAGAGCGATGAAAACTTGGGGCACACAAACCGTGTTTCCTGCATGGTTCTGGTGGGTGTGGACTCAAAGGAGTGAAGTGAAGTGGGCCTCCTGAGGCAAGTGTGATCCAAGATAAGGGAGGGAGTGGCTTTGATGTGGACGGTGGGGGAGGGAGAAAAGAAACCATAAAACAAGGTTAATTAATGAACGCCCTGTTCAGTGCCCTGTGGGAGGCAACTCAGGCTCAACTAGTACAAAAATGAAGCCGTCCAGTGCTGGGGTGAAGGGCCCCATGATCCATCCCCGCCCCAACCGGATCAGCCTGCACCCGTCCTTGACACCTGCCCCGCCCTCGCAGGTCATAGCCAATCCTCACTGAGCCCTGGATCTCCTTGGTCACTGCTGACTTTGCCACCAGGGCCAGCCTGTTGCTACAGTGTCCCGTTGGTCATGCTGTCTCCCTGTTTGTGGCAGGGTTGAAGTCTAGGGAAGGGGTTGGCCTGAGGGACTAAGAGTGCCCTTTCTAAAATGCAGATGTGAACCTGTCAGTCCCTGCAAGAGAAAGTCCCCTAAGACAAAGTCCAAGAGCTTGCCACCCCTGCTGACCTGGCCACTGTCTCTCCTGATGGACTCACGCCTATCTGCTCCCCTCACCACTCTTCCAGAAATGTCGAGATTCTTCCCACCCTTCTCACCTCTGGCCCTTTGCACATACTCATTTTTCTAGATGGAAACCCTCCTTGCATCCCATAACTCTTGGTTTCCACTCTCATGTACCCAAAGTCTTCACTGATGTTTTCTCCAAAATATATCTTATTTCTCTCTCTCTCTCTTTTATTTTGAAAGCTTTTTGCTACAGGGTGCATGCGCTTGCCAGAAAGACAGAGAGACAGAGAGACAGAAAGCGAGAAATCACCCCTCAGGGGAATGGCCACACTGCAATCCCTTCTCCTCCATTCTCCTCTCGGGATCTTGGGCACACACACACGCGTGCGCACCTGGCGTGAGTTTAAACCACTGGATCCGGGACTTGAACCATGATCAACTACATAGGAGTCCAGCAACATAGCCATTATGCCAACTGCTGGTCCCTCCAAAATATATCTTTTTTCATCACCATCCCTCATCCCATTTTTGGATGAATTTAGGTGCTCTTGTTGCCCTGGTAACACCTCTTGTTCAGCACTTTTAACACTTTCCTTTCTCTCTCTTTAAACTCATATAGCCAGAGGGTATGTCGGCTCTCCAGAGAGAGGGGGAGAAAGGGTCTCTCCCCACATCGGAAATAGTCACTCTAATCCCTTTTCCTCCATTTCTCTATCCCTTCATGATTCTGAGCGTGCACATACACACACACACACACACACACACACACACACGTGTTCAAGCTGCCAGGCTGGGATTCAAACCAGGTTGACTGTGTAGATTGGGTTCCCTATACACAGGTCTTATCCTGTGTGCTATGGGACCAGTCCTAACATTTCTCTTTCTTGTACGTAATTAGCTTTTTTTTTTTTTTTTTTTTTTTTTTTTTTTGAGAGTTTTTTTGCTATAGGGTGTGTGCGCTCACCAGAAAGACAGAGAGAGACAGAGAGATAGAAAGCGAGAAATCACCCCCCAGGGGGGATGGCCACGCTGCAATCCCTTCTCCTCCATTCTCCTCTCGGGATCTTGGGCACGCACGCACACACGCCCGGCATGAGTTTTAAGCCACCGGGTCCGGGATGCGAACCGCGGTCGACTACATGGGAGTCCAGTGACATAGCCATTACACCAACTGCTGGTCCCTGTAATTAGTTCTCTCTATGGCATTCCAATGGACGCTCTGAAGGCAGGGACCTTGCCTTTTGGCAGAATTTTATCCCCAGTTCTCAGCTCTTCAGTGATTATGTCTCAAATGAATAAATGAAGAAGGGGAATCATTCTGAGCTGAAAAGACGAGGAGGCTTCAGAGAGGCCAGTGGCCAGGAACCATACCTAGATAAATCCAAAAGCGTTGATGTGAAAAGCGACGAAGGAGTTGCCCCTCACTGAATGCTTTTGGTCCTCAGAATGGGGTAGCAAAAGCGATGCCTGGGCCTTTTGTTTCTGATGCTAGCACAGTGCTACTGCTGGTCCACAGCTCGATATTCAATAAACCCTGGATCAGTGAAACATCTCAAGCTTGGTTCTTGTGGTATCTTCTATGTGCCTGTTGCTTGCTGACAGCAGGCCAATCTGATTTAGTTTTGGAACAGCATATGTTCAGGGGAAATACTTAGTCCACTATTGTGTTGCTCAACTGAAATACGGAGTAATTATAAAAATAGAGGTGGGCTGGCCCCGTGGTACAGTGATGAAGTGCTACATATTGGTACTCGGATTCTATATGACTGAGTGTGGTTTGAATGCCAGATCACTCAGTAGGATGAAAAACAAGCTGAGTGCATGATGAAATAGAAGAAAAAGGACTGTGGCGTAACCATGTCCCGTGGAGGGGTGGGGGATGCTGTCTTTCTTTCTCTGTCAGATGCTCATACCTCTGGTAATAAAAACAGAGGTTTATTTGACTCACGATTCTGGTGGCTGGGAAGTCCAAGGCATTGCAAAATGGCAGAAGGCAGAGCTTTGAGCACAGTGGAAGATGCTCTGTATCCCATATGGGTTCTGTCTGCCTCATCTTCTTTCCTTTTAAACCCACTAGGACTCAGTCATGGGGACCTTGCCCTCACCACTAACCTCTTCCCAAGGCTGTACCTTTCAACACAAATTGGATCAAGATTTTGCTCTCTTAATCCCATACAATGACTCAACACATGAATTTAGGGGGACATATTTATCCTATAGCAGATAACCCCTTTCTGTTCCCAGTAGAAGCAACCTCATTGCCCCCAGCTGTAAGGAGTCCCAGTCTCTTTTGCCAGTGATTGATTAGAGAGTAGGTATGTGACCCAGTTCTGACCAGTAGATATATAGGGAAGTGTGCTGAGGGAATATGGAAATAGTTTTTCTCCTGATACAAGGACACTCCCAGACTTGCTTTGGAAGTTCTCATGTGAGGATGTGATGCTTGAAGCTATGGCAGCCATCTTGTAACCATGAGGGAAAATCAAGGTTTCAGAAGTCCATATGCATAGTTCCTTTTACTATTTAGTGTTGAGTGTGAGTATTACCTCTTCAGAGATGACTTCCTTGACCACACAACCCAATATTCCCTCTCTTCCCCATCCACTGTCTAATTATTGCCCTATTTTTACTTCTTTTTATATATCATAAACTAAATTACTTTGTTCTTTTTGTTTGTTATCATTTTTTCTCATTGGAATGTGAGCTCCACGAAAATAGGGACATTTTCTTATTCACTCTTCTTTTCCAAGCTCCCAGAACAGTGTCTGGCAAATAGAAGGTCTTCCATAAGTAATTGTTGATTGATGGATGACAGCTCAACTACCTCAAGACAATAGCATCATGCTGAAACTTCTTCAGGGCCTGGCAGACACATGTTACTGCAAACTCCACTTTCTCTTCTGTGACTTATGTCTTTCTTTTATACAAATACATATGTCTTTTTTCCCCAATGCCATCGGGTACATGTGCATGCATGTGAATAAGGAAGAGGGAGGGAGAGAGAGGGCAAGCACCCACAACAAGACCTGGTCATGCCATAATCCCCTTACCTCCACATCTCCATCTTGTCAGGATCCTGGACACATGCACATGCACTTGGTGTGTTTTTTAAGCCACTACAGCTAGGACTCAAACTCTACTTGGCCATGTGGGATTCAGCCTCCTCTATGCAGTGCTTAACCGCTGTGCCATGGGGCCAAACCCCCTCAAATACATGCTTTTGAGATTTCCTTCTTCCTTCTGCACTTGCTTTTAGAAGTCTTCCATTTATTCCCCAGGAATGTTTCTCCTATTTACTGGATGATGGACAAAGTTATAAAAGCAGAAAAGTGCCATGTGCTTGTAAAGTTAAGAACAATGCAGATATATCTACCTTAAAGGAAAACAAAGCCATATATTTTGAAGCAAAATTAGAAATGCGAGGCTAGGGTCAACCTGTGGCATGGTGACTAAGGTGACTGGATCCCACATGGCCAACTGTGTGGTTTGAGTCCAGGTCCAGGCAGCTAGAGAAATATGCTGGGCATGTGTGCGTGTGTGCATGCCCAAAATCCTGAGAGAAGAATGGAGAAGAAGGGATTATGGCGTGGCCACCTCTTCTAGGGGGTGATTTTTCACTTTCATTCTCTTTCTCTCTTTCTCTCTCTCTCTGGCAAGTGCATGAGCCCTATGGCAAATTTAAAAAAGAAAAAAGAAAAAAATAGAAATGCTAGGCTAGGAGTCATTTATCTCTAGAGCTTTACGAAGAGTCTAGAAGTTCTCGCCAGGATCTCTACAAATGTCCATCTGTATTATCCATCTATCTCTCCACCCACTCATCCATCCATATGCACCCACCCACCCAATTTGCAATTGCCAAGAAATACTGAATTTGGGTTCAGTAACCAAGAGTTCTGATAAACAGCAAACTGAATGTATGATGCCCCACCCACCTCTAGGAGCTTGCAGAATGTCTATTGCAGGTGGACAGGCATCTTGGATTGTGTTTGGCAGGACAGTACAATTTAAGGACAGCGGCATGAAAGCAGTTGAAATGTTGAGGATCTTGAATTTAAGATGGAAAGGTAAAACAGAAATAGGTTCTAGAGACTGGTCAACCTAGAGATTGGCCAAGGGATTGGTGATGTGAACATTAAAATAGGTTAGAAAGAATGTACTGAGTGAGTGACCCGGGTGATTAGGGGATGAGTCTTCTGAGTGAGGACCTATGGGTTAAGATTACAGTGCTGCCACAGTCCCAAGGGATAGCACGGTCCAGGCAACACCTGTGGAATTGAAAGACTACAGGGGAATGAAGAAGATTGGCAAATATTATGAAGCAAAGGAGAAGACCGACTGAGGTGTTGAACATGGTTCCATTTGGATTCTGATGTGACTCATAACCATGACCAGGCAGGATCAAGAGTAAAACATGGGTCCTCAGGACACATTGCGCGCGCGCGCACACACACACACACACACACACACACACACACACAGCCTCCAAAGAACTGATGGATGATGGCAACCAGGAGAGAGTGATTGGGATATTCTCCTTTTTCTATAGTTAAATCTGCTTTCCTTGTATCATGATTATTCAAGTTAAAAATGAGCATTCATCCTTGGTCATGTATCTGTTATTTCACTAGTAAAATACAAAGAGACTTTTAAAAGCTCATGACAAAATGGAATTAAGTACAACTCTATGTTGGTGCAAACAATGTTCGAAATCCAGGTCTAGTTCTCTCATGGTATGCATTTTACATTAACTGCTGAAGACCTCTTCCACATCGCTCATTTTATCTTCTACTTTTTATTACAAATAGATTATTTCTGCTTCATTGAGAATTTAAATAAACTTTTGGGGTCCTTGTCGAGGATCTTAAAACATTATTTATAATAATATTTCACAGAGAGATGGTGTATAGTTTCCAAATCAATGTTCTATACATATAAAGAATTAGAGTGTAGGTTATTGCTGAATTAGGGTCTACATAGATTTCTCTTGTAGTAGGAGGCAGGGTGAGAAGAGAAGGCGAGACCACAAAATAAGACAAATTATATTCTTTGTTTTGATTGAGCCTGCCTGCCTTCCTTCCTTCCTCTCTCTCTCTTTCTTTCCTGTTTTTGTCATAGGGCACATACCCTCACCAGATAGACACAGTGAGAGAGAGAGTGAGGGAAAGTGAAAAATTACCCCTGAGAAAATGGCCATGCCACAATCCCTTCTCCTCCACTGTCCTCTCAGGATTTTGGACATACACACACACCCCAGCATGATTTTCAATCCACTGGGTCTGAGGCTTGAACTGCGGAAGGCCCTTGAGAATCCAGCACCTTAATCCTGCTGGCCCCACCTTCTCTTTTAAAGGGAAAATTATTGGCATGTCTCTCTAGGATTTAGTTAAATAAGTATTATTTGAACATTTACTGTATGTCTGGGATGGGAGCCAGAGTGAAAAAATACAAGGGGTTTTCAAAAGGTTCATGTAAAATACATGTTATGAAAAAAACTACGTGTGGATTTCAAATTCTTTTTGCACCCGAATAAACTCATACTTTAATTCTGCTTTTCCACAAATGTTCTGAAGTCCTGTCATAAGTATAATGTGATCTTTACATTCAAGGACTTTGAGAGAATGAACATATTAGTCTGCTTAATTATTTTTGACCCAATGGAGAATATAAAGTATACGGTGGAGAAAAAGACAATGATGTATGAGTTAAACACATAAAAAAGTAAATCTCTTCGCTTGAAAAACATGTGCAGTTTGGAGACTGTCTTCAAGGAGATTACAGTCTCGCAAAAGACATCACATTGGATCGGGGGGTTCCCCCAAAATCTTCACAGAGGAGGTTACATCTGTGCTGGCACCTCATTAGTGAAGGAGGGAGGGGCTACAAGTCACATGTTGGAGTCTGGGGAGGGTAAAAGAGCAGAGGGTCCCCTAAAAGCATGGGGCCACTTGGTGGGGGGCGGTTATGAGACAAGGTCGGCAGGTCAGCCAAGGCCATGTTATAGAGAAAATTGAAAACCAATATTGGAATGTGGAAGGTTTTGAACAGGTGAGTTGCATGATAGCACATACAAAAGACATTAAATATAACTTTGAAGTTCCAACCGTGCAGAGCAGGAGATAGCAGCTATGGTACATGAGACACACATACATGTATATATACATCCTGTCTTAACCCGCTCTTGTGTTCATGGAAACGCCCGAGATCGAGTGATTTGTAAATTTGATTTTAAAGAACAGAGATATATTTGGCTTATGATTCTGGTGGCTGGTAGGTGCAAAAGTGTGGGACAGAAAATCCTGGGGGCAGCCATCTTCCTTCTATAGCCTGATTTGCTGAGTCTCAGAAGACATCATGAATTTATTCCGAAGACAGATGCCTTTGTGATCCAATCACCACCCTCTAGACTTTATCTCTTAAACTCTGGGAGCCAATCACGGCCTACTAAGTCCCACCTCCCAGTACCATTACACTGGGAACAAATTTTAAAGTGTGAAACTTTGGGGGACAAGCCGTTGTCTAAACCATAGTACACCCTTTTTTTTTTCTTTTTTTATGTACGTGTATATACATATTTGGGGACTTCAAGAAGTTTGTGGAGGGGCCAGCAGGTGGTATAGTGGTTAAGGTGCTGGATTCCCAGGTGGTCAACTGTGGCTGGAGTCCTAGACCCAGTGGCTCGAAACTCATGCCAGCCATATGTGTGTGCGTGCCCAAAATCCCGAGAGGAGAATGGAGGAGAAGGGACTGTGGTGTGACTATCCTTCCTGGGGAGTAATTTCTCGCTTTCTGTCTCTCATCTCTCTGGTGAGTGCATGTCCTATAGCAAAAAAAAAAAAAAAAATCTCTCAAAAAAAACAAAAACAAAGTAAGTTTGCGGAAAAAATGAAATTAAAGTATGAGTTTATTTTGGTGCAAAACCTTTGAAATGCATATATATCGTTTTTTCATTATATACTTTTTCATGAACTTTTTTGGAAACCTCTTGTATATTCTCTCTCTCCACATACCCACCCAAACTACATGCTTTTATTTTTTTTTCCCCTCAGTGACTAAGCCAGCAAAGAGATAGTGTGCTAACTGCAGCTCAGGGAAGTAGCCTTGCCATTTCTCTCTCTCTCTCTCTCTCTCTCTCTCTATTTCTTTTTCTTTAATTTGCCATTGAGTGCATATACTCGTAGGTGACAGAGAAAAAGAGAAAAAGTGAGAAAGCACCCCTATGGGGCGTGGTCACACTGCAATCTCGTCTCCATTTCTCTCTCCTTTTGTGATTTTGGGCATGAACACACTTGTGGTTCGTGTGTTTCTCAAGCTACCAGGTCCAGGACTTGAAGCATGCAGTTGGCCATGTGGGATCCAGCCACCTAACTACCAGACCACTGACTGGCTTGCCATCTTTCTTTTTCTGCTCCTTGTAAGTACGTGGCACTTCCCAGGCCCTCCTTGTGAGGCGTTTCTCTCTGTGTGAAAGTTCACAGGCTTTCCCTGGTGGTTGGCTGGGAGGAGGACTTCACCTTTTCATTTCTCGGTCTCTCGACCTGGCAAGCCAGTCTACACTCACAGATGAAGTTCTGCTGGTCTGTCATTGAAAAAAGCACATAGTTTCCTTTTTGTTTGTTTGTTTTTTTGTTTTGTTTTGTTTTGCTATAAGGTGTGTGCACATGCGCCTGGTGTGAGTTTAAGCCACCGGGTCCAGGACTTGCACCGCAGTCGACTACATGGGAGTCCAGAGACATAATCATTATGCCAACTGCTGGTCCCATGAAAAATCATGGTTTTCTACATAAACAGTGGTGAGTTCTTCATCACTCTTGTAATTCAAAAAGATTTGCTAACAGAAAAATTAGGAAAACAATAATAGTCTCATTAAAGTGATGGGTGAGGGGTGATTTTTTTTCCCTTTCAATACTTGTCTGTTTTTTTTTCTTTAATGAGCAGATATTTTGTAATAAGAAAAAAAATTTATTTTTCAACATAGCTGAGAAACAAATGGGTAAGTTTTGTATAATTAAGTGTAGGAACCTCAAAGTAGCCTGTAGGGTGGTCCCTTGAAAGCACCTTGGACCCAGAGGTGTGGGTGTCTGCTGGGCCCAGGGTGAGGGGTTAGGGTGATGGGTTTTGGAGGAGGGGCCACTGAGAGGAGGCAAATCCCTTTTGTTTTCTTTCTTTTTTTTTGGTGAGTCTGACTTTTTAGTGGTCATTTGAATCGTTGGATCTATGTAGGTTCTTGGTGCTGTAATTCTTCCTCCAAGTAGTAGCGTTTACTTGAAAAACCTCTCCAGAGAGAAGAAGTCAAACCCAGAAAAGCCAGCAGACCAAATTGAATCAGCTGAAGTTCCTATTTCTCAAGAGAGAGAAATCTACTTCCTGGAGCCCAAGTCCACTCATCCGCTCCTGTGTCTCTCACCAGGCTGCCGATTCAGTGGGAAACAAGCTTCCGCGATGGTGGACGCAAGCCTGTGAGCAATCACCTCCAGCCCCCCACACCGAAATTCCTCTGGTGTGTGGTCTCAGCAAAAGGGCCTTGGGCTTCTTTCCTGTGTCTCTGCGAGCTCCATTTGTTTGTCTGTTATTGTTCTTCAGGTTTTCTGGGTAACTATAAGCAACAGACCTTGTTAGTTCCTCTTGAGATGGCCCACTACTCCCCACCCTTATTTCTCACCTCCCAGCATCCTGTTTGTCTCCCTGACTCTGTTCCCCACCCTATCCCCACCCCCACAGCACTGTAAGCCCTTTTAGCCATATTTTTTCTCCTTCAGTTAATTCATGTGACTTTTTTTTTTTTTTTTTAAATTAGGTGTTTTCACACCAAAGAAGGCAGGCCATCTATTCAATGTTACTATCCACTGATTTGTCCTTTGTTGTGTTGTGAACACCTTTAATATACTTCTGGGCGTATATTCCATTCTTTGTCTCCCCTCCTCTTGTCTTGAAGATACTTTAGTTCCAGGAAATCTGAAAATGACGGAAGGGAATAAAAGGAAATCAGGACTTTCAATTAGGTACAGAACGTTTTGGGTGATCTTTGCCTACTTGGAGTTACTCGGTTCTGTTATGAACAAGAAATCTACAATGTAAAATGTGTTCCTGCTCACATCAGTGTAGCGTTTAATTGATTAGCTTTTACTGAATGTTATACCCGATCTACAGTTTTGTATGAGCCTTCTGGATGTACATTCAGTTTTGCTCATTATTCTTGCCAACGGATCTATTAGCTACGAGGCATTGTAGACTCCAGTGGTTGTTTTCCAGATGATGAGAAGTATTTTTAAAAGTTTCAGAAACCATCAAAAATAAAGTCTTCAGTGCTCTCTAGCACAACCAAATATGTAATTCTGTCTAGTAGTCACGGTATCTTCACAGTTGAGAAAATTAATTTTCCATTTTTCTTTTTTTTTTTTTGCATAAGGTGTGTGCACTGGGCAGAGAAAAATCACCCCCGCCCCCACCACCACCAAGGGGAATGGCCACATGGCAATCCCTTCTCCTCCATTCCCCTCTCAGGATCCACACAAGTTCCTCTCCTTTTGCATGCCTGTTTATTTTTTTTTTCTGTGTCAAATATTTGAAAATTTTATACCTTTTCTTTCACTTGATGTTGAGAGGATAAGAACATTTTAAAGAAGTTCCCAAGATTCAGGAGACAGCAAAGTCCCAGTGATATTTTACCACTGTGTCCTAGGAGAGAGGCTCTTGGTAGTATGGCAGTGCCCTCTTCCTCACCAGGTATCCCAAGGTGCTCCCTGTCACCCTGTGTATGACACCCTTTCCAAAGTCCAGTCCTTGGAACTCCAGTTTTGATGAGGTGGTGGTACTGTCAAATGAGTAGTGTGATTTAGATCACAGCAAAATTTGTCACATTTGATGTATTTCACTCTACTTTTGTTCCTACTTGGGCAAAAAAAAGTATAACTAGATCCTTAAAAAATAAATCCCAGGTAATTTAATCTAGACCATTTGGATGACCCGACAGAGATCCATCATGTAAGTGACACACACGCAATGATTGCTCTCCCTATAAACACCATTGATTTTGGAATTTTAGTGCCAGATAACAATCTTTCGACTCCATAGTCTTTAGAAACTAGGGAAGGAAGGCAAAGTTTATTTAGCTTATTTTAAAGAAAACTTCTGTGTCATTTTTTTTTTTTTTTTTAACGTGTAGGGTCAGCCTGTAGCATGGTGGTTAAGGTGGCTGGATTCTACACGACTGACTGGTCAGTTTGAGTCTTGGACCCGACAGCTTGAGAGACACACCGGGTGCGTGTGCCTGTGTGTCCAACAGCCTGACAGGACGGAGAAATGGAGGAGGAGGGCCTGCGGCAGGACCATGTCCCATTAAGAGATTCTTTCTCCGTCCCCCCCCACCCTCTGATGAGCTCATATACTCTCTGGCAAATTAAAACAAAACAAAACAAAAAAAAGTGTGTAATTCAAATTTTATTTTAAAATCTAAAAAAGTAATCATCCAGAGCTTTTCAAAATGGTTTTATATTTTGCAATTATTATCACGACCCTCATGTGCAGTTTATATCTCTAGTTAACTTGAAGTCCAGAAGCTTATTTATAAACTGATTGGGGCAAAGGGTTTATCTTTTTTATAGTTTCTGTTACAACTCTTTATACTTAACATTCTATATTATTCTCACAACTAATTTCCTTGATCACAGAAATGACTTTTCACATTTGAATTTACTTTTCTACAAAAAGAATGCCTCTACTATGATTAATATATTCTTGATTGCTATTTTTTTGCATATTTTTTGTTATATAGTATCTATGACTGCTATTTCTGCAAATGTAAACTGCTCAAAATGACATTATTTAGAGGCTTTTTCCTAAAGGAAGATATTATAATTAAATATTGAATGAATAGTTTAGATATTCTATTTAAAATTTTGCGCAAATGTCTTATTATTTCACATAAAAATGGAAGAAAAGTTAGACTACAGATTAAATGAGAAATACTAAAATGAATTGTGACATGCATGCTTATGTGTGAGGTTTGGAATGCCCCACTCTCTATGTAAACTATCCTTACCATTATTGTGTGGATACAATTACATGAAAAGAAACAAAAAGAATTTTTACAGATCATATGAAGATGTTGGGACCAGCAGATGGTGTAATGGCTATGTTGCTGGACTCCCATGTAGTTGACTGTGGTTCAAGTCCTGGACCCGGTGGCTTAAACTCACGTTGGGCACGAATGCATGCATGCCCAAGATCCCGAGAGGAGAATGGAGGAGAAGGGATTGCGGTGTGGCTATCTCCCCTTGGGGGGTGTGGTGTGATTTCTCGCTTTCTGTCTGTCTCTTTCTGGTGAGTGGATGTGTCCTATAGCAAAAACCTCTCCAAAAAGAAAAAAAAGGTTATATGATGTGATCAAGTGGTTAGAAAGCACCTTGAAGAATATCACGTTTATTTTTGCTACAGGTTTTGCCTTAAATCAAAAGAAAGTAATTTCTCTTAAATTGGTTTATGTTTCATATCAAGTTAAGCGAAAAAAAAATCACTAACAGTAATAAATAAATAAGAGAGAAAGAAATGTAATTCAATCATTATAGTACATTTTCTACCTTTGATTATATAAACGCTCCCTGTCTGCCAAAGCCCTCAAAAGTAGAAATCAAATGCATTTCTGGCATCCTGCTGCTGATTGAGTTATTTGAGACCAGTACCTGCTCAGTCAGAAAACATCAAGAGAAGGGACCAGCAGATGGCATAATGGTTATGTCACTGGACTCCCACCTGGCCAACCATGGTTCGAGTCCTAGACCTGGAGGCTTGAAACTCATGCAGGCACGTGTGCATGTGTGCCAAAATCCCAAGAGGAGAATGGAGGAGAAGGGATTATGGTGTGGCCATCCCCCCTGAGGGAGGGAGTAATTTCTCACTTTCTGTCTCTCTGTCTCTGTCTCTCCAGTGAACACATGTGCTCTGTAACAAAACAAACAAACAAAAACTCTCTCTCAAAAAAAAGAAAAACCCAACAAGAGGAAAGAATTCTGTGAAGACTTGAAAAAGACACACCCAGCACTAATGAAATAGACATTATTTAAAAATATGACACAGTATATGTTTATTATGCTGATATTTATGGTAAGGCTATATCTTTTAGGTGCCATTGCATCAAGACTGACAATATTATTGCAATTCTGTATTTCCCAACTTTAGTAGAACATGTGCCTATGTTGATAAAGAGACATGGATTTGCCAGTGTACTGGCTCTGTGTACTGATGGGACTGGAGTTGGTGGAAATGCTGACTATACTATTCAATGGTTTAATTTAAATCTATTAATATTTACAATATTTGCTTACTCCTATTTAGAGAGGGATAGACTTAAGTATTTCCAAATGTCCCTATTCTTAAAGAGATTTTTATCTAAAAGGGAAAAAAATACAGGTTCACTCAACAATAACCAGCAATAATATGGGGCTATGACGCTGGACTCCCACGTAGCTGACCATGGTTCGAGTCCTGGACCCAGTGGCTTAAACTCATGCCAGGTGTGTGTGTGTGCATGCCCAAGATCCCGAGAGGAGAATGGAGGAGAAGGGAATCTGGCATGACCATCCCTCCCGGGGGGTGATTTCTCACTTTCTGTCTCTCTGTCTTTCTGGTGAGTGCACGCTCCCTATAGCAAAAAAACTCTCAAAAAGAAAAAAAAAAAAAGGAAAACCAAAACTCTAATATGGTGCATTTTTTAAAAAAGAAGTTTTTGCCTTAGGGTGTGTGCACTCATCAGAGAGACAGACACTGAAAGAGAAATTGAGAAGTCACCCCCTCCAGGAGAGATTGTCACTCCAAAATCCCTTCTTTTTCTCCTCCTGGGATCTTGGGCATGCATTCACACGGGTCCGGCGTGATTTTCAAGCCATTGGGTCCAGCACTCAAACTGTGGTCCGTCATGTGGGAGTCCAGCGACGTAACTGCTATGCTATCTATTGGCACCAAATGGTGCATTTTTTTTTTATGAGCATCAACTTTACTCAAGTGTTTTTTCATAGAAAAAGTTATGTAAACTAACCAGTAAATAATTTATAATACAATTTAATAATATAAATATAAATAGTATAGATTATATTTCATGATGTCAAATGCAAAATTTACATGGACTTTCAAGTTGAAACCTATTCCAAAGAAGTTACTTCTGTTTTGCTTATGCCTTTAGTTCAAGAGCTGTGCAGTCCTTTCCAGAGGGGCTCTAGGAACAACCATGTGAGGTCTATTATCCTCATTAAAGAGACCAGAGGCCTGGGTAAATTTTCTTGTCCTAGTTAACACAGTAAGTAAATAGCAGAGGCAGGTATTAAAGTCCACGGTCTAAGTCCAAGGCGTTTTCTATTGCACTACAGCCATCCCTTGAATGTGGCTTTCAGGCCCTATGAGGCTGGACAGGCCTCACAATTCTGCATTTCCACCTGTCCAACTTCATTCATTCATGACTTCATACACTCCTTTATGGACTTACTCAACGATATCTACAGGGACCATTAATATGGGCCAGACTTTATACTAGACCCTGAAGACACTCTAGGTAGAAGAAAAAAAAACAAAAACCTTCTTTCCTGTTGGGTCCTGCAGTCTAGGGAGAGAACAGATATTATGGAAATAGTCACTACAAATATTTTTTAAACTATGCTAAGCGTTATAAAAGAAAGTTTAAAAATGCCATAAGAAGGAAATAAAAGTGAATCAATTTGGTTTATTGACCAGGAAAAACCTCTTTAAGGAAGTGATCTTTGATATGAAGTTTTGTGCATGAGTTCTGAGGGAAACTTAAAGTAGTTATAATCATCCTATGGAACCCATCACTACCATTCCCTCTCTTTCCATTTTTGAGATTTATCTAATATGTAGAAGTAAAATGCTTCAAAATAACCTGAGGTACAGGACGGGGAAAAATGAAAGTCTATAGTTGTAAGAATTTTATACATGAAGTGGTATACTAAAACACACACATATACTTAAATCTGACAGTGGAAATAAAGTGGAATATTAAAATGCACTAAGTACTTCAAATGAAGGAGGAAGAGAAAAAAAGTAACAAGGACAGATAAGTCTAATAAAAGTCAAAAGCAAATAGATTTTAAACTCAACCATGTTAATAATTATGTTAAATGTAAATGGCCTAAACACTTCAATTAAAAGTAAGAGATTGGCAGTAGAATTTTAAAATTAAGAGCCTATTTTCTGTATATAAGAAAACTACTTTAAATGTATAGATCAGATAGGTTAGATAGAACTAAAAGGATGTAAAAAGTTATACTATGCAAACACTAATTACAAGAAAGCTGAACTGGCTATGTTAATATCATAGAACCAAAAACATAAAAATGAATGTTATTGTGCATAAGGAGAGACCTTTCATAATAATAAAGGAATCAATTAGGAAGATACAATCATCTTTATTATTAATAGAGCTTCAAAATACATGTAGCAAAACCTGGTAGAACTGAAAGGAAAAAGAAAACTACAATTATAGTTGGCAATTTCAACACCCTTCACTTAGTAATCAATAAAGAACATAGAAAATCAGCAAGGTTATGGAAAGTTGAACAACACCATCAATCAGCTGGACCTAGTTGGACTCTACCCAGCAATAGTAGAATACACATTCTTTTCAAGTTCAAATGAAACATTAACCAAAGAGACCATATATTAACCATAAAACAAGGCCCAACAAGATGAAAAGCATTGAAATCATAGAGTATAGTCCTCTGAATGACTATAATGAAATTAAATTAGAAATAAATAACAGCTAGTTTGGAAATATTCTAATGTTTAGGAATTACCACATTTCTAAATAATACATAGGTCAAAGGAGAAATCGCAAGGGAATTTAGGAAATATTTGGAACTAAATGATGTGAGAACACATGTATCAAAACAATGGGATATAGTTAAGATAGTATTGTAAGAGAAACGTATAATATTAGATGTTTGTATTAGGAAAGAAGAAATGTCTCATATCAATGATCTAAGATTCTACCTTAAAAACCATCAATGAAATATAATACAAAAATAATATCAAGAACACCTCAAGCTGGTTCTTGGAAAATGTCAACAAAATTGTATACCTCTAGCTAGACTCAGTAAGAAACAAAGGGAGAGGGTCCAGCAGGTGGCATAATGGTCATCTCTGGATTCTCATATAGTCGACTACAGTTCAAATCCCAGACCTGGCAGCTTGAAACGCATGGTGCACACATGTCTGAGTGTGCCCAAAATCCTGAAAAGTGAATGGAGCAGAGGGATTGCCCCTCTGAAGGGTGATTTCTTGATTCTTGTCTCTCTCTCTCTCTCTCTCTGTCTCTCCAGTTAAGCACATGTGCCCTATAGAAAACATTTCTCTAAAAAAAAAAAAAAAAGGAGATGATACAAATGATCAATACCAAAAAGAAAATGAGACAGATGCTACAGACATTATAAAAATAGTAAATGAATATTATGAATAATTCTATGTGACTAAATTGAACATCATGAATGGCCAAATTCTTACGAAATACAAGTTGTAAAATATGACTGAAGAAATAGAAAACCTGAATAGTTTTTTTTTTGGAGAGGTTTTCACTATAGGGCGTGTGCGCTCGCCAGACAGAGAGAGACAGAGAGACAGAAAGCGAGAAATCACCCCCCAGGGGGGATGGCCACGGCACAATCCCTTCTCCTCCATTCTCCTCTCGGGATCTTGGGCACGCGCACACACGCGCCCAGCGTGAGTTTTAAGCCACCGGATCCGGGAGGCAAACTGCGGTCGACTACGTGGGAGTCCAGCGACATAGTCATTACGCTAACTGCTGGTTCCCAAAACCTGAATAGTTTTACACTTAATAGAGAAATAATATACTTAACTTAAAAATGTTCCCTCAGGCTTGGGGGTGGAGGGCAGAAAAAAGATGAAAAAAACAGTTCCCTCAGAGAAAACTTTAGTTTATATGTGAATTCTGTCAAACAGTTAAAGGAATACAGGACTAGCAGGTGGTGTGGTAGTTAAGGGTGCTGGACTCCTGCATGGATGACCACAGTTCGAGTCCCTGACCTGGCAGCTTGCTTTCTCACTTTCCCTTTCTCTCTCTCTCTTTGTTTATCTCTGGTCAAATTGAAAAATAATAAGGAATACTCCAATGTTTCACAAACTTTTTAGAAAATAAGAAAATGGATAGTTTCTCAACTCATCTTATGAGATCAGCATCATCTTGCTATTACAAGAGAAAAGAAACAACTAAATACCAATATTTTTTATAAATAGAAACATAGACATAAAAAAAAAAGTTGGCTAGCTAAATAGTAGCCAACAGAATGCAGAAACTTCTTAAAAAAATAATGAGACTGGGCCCTCAGCTTAGTGGTTAAGGGAGCTAGGTCCTACATGCCCAGCTGTGCAGTTGAATCCTGGCGACTTGAAAAACATGCTTGTTGACTATCTGGTGATGTCAGGTCTAGAAGTGTTGCAGGTTAGAATACGCAAATATGGAGGATTTTTGGAGGGCTCAGGTGATCAGAACAAGATGCATTCTAATTGCCACAACCGTTCTCATTGTAACACGATTTCTGTTCATTTATTCATTATTCATTCTTACACTCCTCATTTATCAAACAGTTTGAGCAGTTTTTTGTTTGTTTGTTTTTCTTTCTTTCTTTTTTATTTTTTTTTTTTTGCTAGATGGTGTGTGTGCTCACCAGGAAGAAACAGAGTGGGGGAGTGGGAGGAAGAGAGAAAAGCACACCCTACCTCCCTCAAGGGGACGATCAGATCATAAATCCCCTCTCCTCCATCTATCTCTCTCCTTTTGAGATTTTTGGGTATGCATGCATACATGTCTGGTGTGTTTCCGAAGCAGCTGGGTCTGGGACTTGAACTAGTATGGAATACAGCTGCCTTAATCACAAGGCCATGGAGCTGGACTATTCTGAGCACTTTCTACATGACCAAGAGCTGGAAATCATCAGGCACTGGGTGCAGGAAAATTCCCTATTCTTTAGGGAATCCTGTATTCTACTGGGGTTGACACTTAACAAAAACAAATCATTCCAGGACTGGGAGATGCGTGCTACCATAGAAAGATTATCAAAAGGTTGAAGGGGGCCACCCCCATAGTACACTGGATAAGAACCTACATGGCTGACCATGACTCGAATTCTGGCCCTGGTGGTTTAAAAAAACCTGTGTGTGTACATGTATGCCTCAAATCCTGGTAGGCTGGAGGAAAAAGAATTGCCATATAACCAAGTTTGAATGCGGAGGTGGGCAGGTCTCTTTCTCTCTGGCACACACCTGTTGGAGAAGAAGGGATTGCAGAGTGGCCATATCCCCTGGGGGTGATTTCTCTGTTTCCCTCTTTCTGTCTCTCTGTGTGTCTCTCAATGAGTGTATGCACTCTGTGTCAGAGAAGAAAAAAAAAGGAAAAGAAAAGGCCATGGGAACATGAAAGAAAGATCTATTAACTACCAGGGTGAGGAGAGAGTTTACAAGAAAAGAGTTAACATTTACATGTACGATGTTCTTAGGGAGCTGTTGATGTATTCAGGGAGTGGGAGGAGCTACTGCACACCGGCCACTGCACTGCTCAATACAGCTCACATGTTGTACGTGATATTTTGCTCTGTGGTTAATACAGTGGTACTTCAAAAAGTTTGTGGGAAATAGAATCAAAGTACAAGTTTATTTTGGTGCATAAATATTTTGAAATGCATGCACAGTTTGTTTTTCATAATATGCATTTTTCATAAAGTTTTTGAAGGCCTCTTGTATGTACCTATTTCTGCTGTTTTAAACATATTTTTTAAAATTTTTGTCCATTTATCTCTGGAGAGACAGTGAGGCACAAGATCCACTCCTAGTCTCGGCCAGCCTAGATTTTGGGCATGCACGTGTGAGCTGGGTGTGCACAGGGAGGTCCTGGGATGCCAACCCAGGACCTTCTCGTGTAGGTCCAGCTACTGTGCCACTGCAGTTTATTTTAAACTTCGTGAATGTACTGACACTCCTCTATTGGCATCTCCCAGCTCAGTCTTAACATATAACGAATGTGGAACCAGCAGGTGGTGTAATGGCTATGTCGCTGGACTCCCATGTAGTCTGCCGCGGTTCGAGTCCCAGACCTGTGGCCTAAACTCACGCCGGGCACGTGTGCATGTGTGCCCAAGATCCCGAGAGGAGAATGGAGGAGAAGAGATTGTAGCATGGCCATCCCCCCTGGGGAGTGACTTCTCGCCTTCTGTCTCTCCGACTCTCTCTGTCTTTCTGGTGAGCACATTCGCCCTATAGCAAAAAATACCTCTCAAAAAAAAATAATAGTGAATGGATGCTAGTTCCCCCATGTTGTTCCTCTTCCTCTCCAACTTAGCCTGCTTTATTTTTCTCTGTAACACTTTCCACCTTCTAAATACATTATATCATTTACTTATCTATCACGTTTACTCTCTTTCTTCTCTTAGACCATAAGCTCGGTACCAGCAGATGACATAAAGGTTACATCACTGAACTTCCACATAGTCTCCTGCTGTTTGAGTCCTGGACTTAGTGGCTTAAAACTTATGCCGGGCACATGTGTGTGCATGCCCGGCACATGTGTGTGCATGCCCCAAATCCTGTCCATCTCCCCAGTGTGTGCACATGCCCTCTAGCAAAAATCTTTCCCCCCCAAAAAAAAACCCAAATAAGAAAAAGAAAAACCATAAAACAAACAAAAGTATGCTCAAGGAGAGATCTGTGCTGTTCTCTGTGGTGTCTTCCAGCCACTGGGAGAGTAGTACAAGTTTATTTTGGTGCATAAATATTTTGAAATGCATGCACAGTTTGTTTTTCATAATATGCATTTTTCATAAAGTTTTTGAAGGCCTCTTGTATGTACCTATTTCTGCTGTTTTAAACATATTTTTTAAAATTTTTGTCCATTTATCTCTGGAGAGACAGTGAGGCACAAGATCCACTCCTAGTCTCGGCCAGCCTAGATTTTGGGCATGCACGTGTGAGCTGGGTGTGCACAGGGAGGTCCTGGGATGCCAACCCAGGACCTTCTCGTGTAGGTCCAGCTACTGTGCCACTGCAGTTTATTTTAAACTTCGTGAATGTACTGACACTCCTCTATTGGCATCTCCCAGCTCAGTCTTAACATATAACGAATGTGGAACCAGCAGGTGGTGTAATGGCTATGTCGCTGGACTCCCATGTAGTCTGCCGCGGTTCGAGTCCCAGACCTGTGGCCTAAACTCACGCCGGGCACGTGTGCATGTGTGCCCAAGATCCCGAGAGGAGAATGGAGGAGAAGAGATTGTAGCATGGCCATCCCCCCTGGGGAGTGACTTCTCGCCTTCTGTCTCTCCGACTCTCTCTGTCTTTCTGGTGAGCACATTCGCCCTATAGCAAAAAATACCTCTCAAAAAAAAATAATAGTGAATGGATGCTAGTTCCCCCATGTTGTTCCTCTTCCTCTCCAACTTAGCCTGCTTTATTTTTCTCTGTAACACTTTCCACCTTCTAAATACATTATATCATTTACTTATCTATCACGTTTACTCTCTTTCTTCTCTTAGACCATAAGCTCGGTACCAGCAGATGACATAAAGGTTACATCACTGAACTTCCACATAGTCTCCTGCTGTTTGAGTCCTGGACTTAGTGGCTTAAAACTTATGCCGGGCACATGTGTGTGCATGCCCGGCACATGTGTGTGCATGCCCCAAATCCTGTCCATCTCCCCAGTGTGTGCACATGCCCTCTAGCAAAAATCTTTCCCCCCCAAAAAAAAACCCAAATAAGAAAAAGAAAAACCATAAAACAAACAAAAGTATGCTCAAGGAGAGATCTGTGCTGTTCTCTGTGGTGTCTTCCAGCCACTGGGAGAGTGCCTCCTAGCAATATAGTAGGTTTCTGATAAATCCTAGGGATGACTTGAAAAAGTTAGCAAATATCCATAGTCAGGGCATAGTTACTATCCTCTCAAATTTGAAAGGGAATACAGACCTACAAGGGGCTTCTTACAACAGCATCCTTTTTCTCCCTCCCTTCGAAATTATCTATTGACCTCCTTGTCGGGGTCAGCCCTGCTCTGAGCACTGAGGTTTCAGAGAAGAACCAAACATATCTCAGCACGGTCTTTGCGGAACACTCTTGCCAGAGTGGAAGCAGATGTTACTGAACTACATCACTGCGAATTTGGGGTAACAGCTAAGGATCAAAATAGGGAATGCTAGCAAAGCATGAACTAGTAGCACATGACTTGGCCTGGGTGGCCAGGGAAGTTATTTTTATGCTGAGTAGAAGTTAATGAGAGCAAGGTTGGAAGAGAGAGCTTCCAGGCAGGAGGAATAGAATCGTAAAACCCCAGAGTGGGAGGGAGACCGTTGGAGTGTTCAAATGTGACTGGAATCTGTCCGAGGGAGGAGGGAGGATAGCATAGTGCAAGAGGTGGGCTGAGCAGAACTCACACAGCATCTGGGCACGTGCTTGAAATGTTGGCTCTTCAGCCCAGGAGCAAAGAGGAGCCAGGGGAGGACATGATCTGGGGCAGGTTGAATGAAGCATGCACTCTGCTAAAGTGTGGAGGTGATGGGGAGTAAGGCAGAGTGGATACAGTGAGGCCATGTGTGAGGCAGCTGCCAGGGTCAGGACGAGATGCAGTGGCTGGGGTGGCAATGAATAGAAGGGGGTGGATTAGAGAAATATTTAGGAGATAAAAGTGATGTTAATGACAGTTCTGATTTCAAATAAATAGGTTATGGCTTGTAAGTAAAAGGTCTTCAGGGCCAGCCAGTGATGTCATGGTTGTAGGTGGCTGAATCCCACGTGGCTGAATGCGTGGTTTGAACTGTGGACTTGGCAGCTTGAAAAACATACTAGGAGCATGTGTGCATGCTCCTCCACCCCAAGAATGGAGGAGAAAGGACTGCGGTGTGGCCATCCCCTCAGGGGTGCTTTCTCACTCTCTCCTACCTCTCCCTGGTGGGCATATGTGCCCTATAACCAAATTTTGAAAAGTTTTTTTAATGTTTCTACAAACTAGAATATAAATAAAGAAGTATCTTGAGTTGCTTGTTATTTTCTGCGACGTGCATAAAAACATAACTGAAGTGAGCCCAACCTACAGTGGATTTAGTACCTCTCCTGGGACTTGTGAGTCCTCTGAGGAAGGAAATGAGAATGTGCTATTGGGAAGGCCTGGTGTGGTGGAGAGTGAGAGAATAAATGGAGGGACCAGCAGTTAGCGTAATGGCTAAGTCACTGGACTCCCATGTAGTCGACTGTGATTCAAGTCCCGGACCCGATGGCTTAAACTCACGCCGGGCACATGTACGTGAGTGCCCAAGATCCCGAGAGGAGAATGGAGGAGAAGGGATTGCGGTGTGGCCATCCCCTCTGGGGGGTGATTTCTCACTTCCTATCTCTCTGTCTCTCTCTTTCTGGCGAGCGCACACGCCCAATAAGAAAAAAACTTCTCCAAAAGAAAAAAGAAAAAAGAAAAGAAATGGAGCATATGTGTGTGTGTGTATGTGTGTGTGTGTGTGCACATGAGGTCTCTGGTTTTGAACTAGCAGCCTTCCACATGGGATTACCTTGCAGAGTGTCATTTTCTAAGTTGGTTGCCAGTTCTCCCATTTTTCTTTGCAAAACATGCCACACCATAAATATTGGCAGCCATACATTAATCAGCATGTTGTTATAAATGGACGAAACTTCTGGTCAACCACAGACTTCGTAAATAAAACAAATCCACTTCGTTTTTTATAAAATGCTCTACTTTTTAACCCATGTTTTGGAATAACGAATTTTGCTATGTGCTTCAAAGATGAAAGAACAAATGGCGATAATATAGGTTAAACTCAAAATGAGTATGCCTCCTTTTATAGACAACAAGAATTTTGTCACGTCCCAGCTTGTCTTGTCACTCAGGAGGCCCAGAACTATGATCGCGCCTACTCTATTACCGGGTCTTGACTTCAATTTTCTTGAAGTAGCTAATTCAGCTCTCTCTTCCTTATCTTCTTTCTTTCTTTCTTTCTTTCTTTCTTTCTTTCTTTCTTTCTTTCTTTCTTTCTTTCTTTTCTTTCTTTTCTTTCTTTTCTTTCTTTTCTTTCTTTTCTTCCTTTCTTTCTTTCTTCCTTTCTTTCTTTCTTTCTTTCTTTCTTTCTTTCTTTCTTTCTTTCTTTCTTTCTTTCTTTCTTTCTTTCTTTCTAATTGTCAGAAGGTGCATGTACTTAATAGAGAGTAGTACACCCTCAACAGGGTGTGGTCATGCCACAGTCTTAATATCTTCAGATTTTGTGCATAGTTGCACATGTACCTGGTGGTTTTTTTTTTTTGTTTGTTTGTTTGTTTGTTTCAATTTTAAATTTGCTGTAGGGTACATGTGTTCAGTGGAGAGAGATAGACAGAAAGTGGAAAAGTGAGAAAAAAACCCCAGGGGTGATGGCCACACCACAATCCTTTCTCCTCCATTCTCCTCTTGGGAGCTTGGGCATGCACGCACACGTGCCCAGCACGAGTTTAAGTCACCAGGTCCAGGACTCGAACCGTGGTCTACTACACGGGAATCCAGTGACAACTGGTCTTAACTGAGTACCTTCTTTGTGCTTTTGCCTACCTCTGGGGCATTCAGATGAAGGTGTATAGAAGACAGACACAGAAAACCAGAAACACACACACACATTACAGATTCATACATAATAGAGGTCATTCCATGGTGACTTAGGTGCGCGCATCCGCGCATCCTTCCTTGAGACATGCTTTCTTTGACTCAGACACTATTTTTTTCTTTTTTTAAATTTAAACCAGCAACTTAAAACCCAGAGGTCTAGATTTTGCCTTCTCTGGTGAATGTGAAGAGCTGGTCACGCTGGGCTAGGCCCCTCCATGGGGACAACGGGCTGGGCTAACACAGTGGTGGCCATTTCGGGCACACCCTCGCTGATTTCACCACAGAAGTGGCCCCATCAACCCCGTTGTCTCCCAAACACTGAGGCAGATGGGAACTGCTGAGGTGCTCACATTTGTGGTGCTACACTTAGGTCACACTGACTGTGTACTGGGCACTGGTCTAAGCACTTTGGGACTCTCTTTTTTCCTCCTTTTCTTTTTTCCTTTTTTTTCCCTCTTGCCTTTCTTTATTCTCTTTCCTTTCTTTTTCTCTTTCTCTTTCTCTTTCTTCTTCTCTTTTTCTCTCAGGGAAGAAACCTCAGGCAGGTTAATGGCTAGTGAATCCAGGTTCAAATCCTGGCCACCTCCAAGTTCTTACTCTCAACCCCTCACCTGCGTCGGATATCAATATATGCACTGAGGGGGTAGATGTCACAAATTGAACCTCGCAGAGGAGCGAAGTTGGACCAGAGCCTCTTGTCCAGCACACCGCGCTCTGTTTAGAGAATACGGCACAAAGTAAGTGGTTTTGCAGAGTTGTAGAGACACGCAGTTCAGGTGTGTTAAATGCACTGTGCAGAGGCCTCATTGGAGAGATCTGAGAGCCGTGCCAACTGAGAGCGGGATGAACTTGGCTGGGCAAGGGTGCAGACAGAAGGCAAGCAGGAGGTGAAGCGCCACAGTCGAGACCAACAGCTGCTGCTTCAACCTGATACCTGAGGAAGGCAGACTGACCTGGGGGGTGAGGGAGGGGTGATGGGTTGCAGTCCTGTTCGACCAAGGCAACGTGGGATGAATCGGCATTCTCAGAGGCGTGCTGCTGATCTTCATTCATTGCTTTCACAATGTAAGAAAGTCGGTTTTGCAACACAGGTGTCCCTATAACACAGGCCCGCCTGTTTACTTCTGCTTCAGTCCCCAAGTGGATGAGCAAATACTTCAGGCACTATAACGAGCAGAAACTTGAGACAGGGCTTATCTTGTAATGCTGGGTTTTGCATCATATCCAGGGTGTGGTGTTACTTTAGAAGGCAAGTTAAATAATTACGTGTTTACAGATTGAGCAAACAGTGCATGTGCCCTGAGAGGGCCCGGGAGCTGTGCTTTGGAAACCCAGTGAGCTAACTTATTCATCTGGACAGTAGGGTCAGTACTTGGCTATATCAAATGGTGTCAATATATTATGCACATGTGTACACACACATACACATATACACACACCTATATATACATATATAAAATGGAAAATGCATATTACGAAAAATGGTACATGGATTTCAACATGTTTTGCACCAAAATTAACTTGTACTTTAATTCCATTTTCCACACACATTTTTTTTTTAGATTCACTGATATATTAATAGAAAAACACACAAGTGATGGGCTAGGAGGTGGTGATAATGGAACTGGATCCACATGGAAAGGTCCTTGGTTCATATCCCAGGGCTTAGACAAGTCACCCTGAGCATGCTGAGTGCTTGTTCACATGTCTGTGATCCGGAAAGGCTGAAACGGAGGTGGAGGGGTGTGGGGGTGGAGATCAAGGTGTGAAGACCCTGTTGAGGGTACTTAACTTCCTCTTTCTTTTTTTTTTTATAATAAATTTATTTATTTTTAATGAATTAATTTACATTCATTCACTGAGCATTGTCACAGCATACAAAATGTGATTTCCTACCCAGAATACACTGCATAGTGATTTAATCATGCATGTTATCGTCAATAATTTTCCATGTTTAGTTTCTTATATATAATTTTCCCCTCTATTTCTCACCCTATGCCATTTCCCACCCTCCTCCCACACTACCTCAGGCATCCACAGTTGTTTTCCATTCCTTTTTCTTCCCCCCGCATTTTATTGATTCACAAAATTTCTTAAATAATCTAACTACTTTCAATGGCAAGTTCAGCTGGTAGACACATTCTGCAAACTTTTTGAAGTTCCTTTATGTATGCTTATATTAAATATTTATGTATCCCTTTGTATTTCATCGCACTGACTTACAAAATAGCTCAGGGAATATTGCAGATGTGAAGTGAATCAATTAAAGCTAATTCGGGCAAACCTAGGTCATTGGCCCAACTAGCGAGTACTGTCTTTTTTTTTTTTTTTTTTTTTTCTATGGGGGATGGGCCTCCCCCAACCAGGGGAAA
>NW_006206760.1:2513347-2581381 GCF_000334495.1 Tupaia belangeri chinensis
CCCCCAGGGGGGATGGTCACGCCCCAATCCCTTCTCCTCCATTCTCCTCTCGGGATCCTGAGCACGCACGTACACGCGCCCGGCATGAGTTCTAAGCCACCTGGTCTGGGACGCGAACCGCGGTCGACTACGTAGGAGTCCAGCGATATAACTGCTGGTTCCCGCGAGTACTGTCTTCATTGTGATATATTAAGTACTGTAGAGTACTTTGTGTTTTTGATGTTCCCTAATGACATAATGAAGTGACAAAAATTATGTTAAAAGCATTAGGGCTACCTTAAGCTGCCTTCTTCAGAAAATAAAAATGCCAATCAAAGAGTTACATTCTCTGTTCTCTTACTCTATTACTGCTTCTCTGTTCTGGAGAGATTGGAGCTGTGCTTAACTCTCAGCTTTTTAACAGGGCTTGCCACCTCCTGTCATCCATTAAATGTTCATAAGCATTACTATTAATGACCTGCAGCTCCCACGCCCACCTAGTCTCTTTTCCTTCGTTTATTGCTCTTAGATATTCCTTTTCTATTTTGGCGTATTCAAGGACAATGGAAGTCCTAATAGTGATTTGAGTCATGACTCTTTTTCCTTGTCTTTTTTTTTTCCCCCTACAGAGCACATGCACCTGTCAGAGAGAGACACACAGAGAGAGGATAAGTGAGAAATGGCTCCCTGGGAAGGTGGCCACACTGCAATCCCTTCTCTTCTACTTTTGGGTTTGGGGCACGTATGCATGAATGCCTAGTGTGAGTTTCAAGCCGCTGGGTCTGGGACTCAAATTGTGCCGTCAACCTTGTGGAATCCACTGCTGGCCCTGAATCAGGACTCTTAAACTCATTTGAATGATGGCCATCACTTGTCATTTCAGCTTGATAGCAGACCTCAAGGTGAGTATCGGGACCAGCAGTTGGTGTAATGGCTATGTCGCTGGACTCCCATGTAGCCGACCGTGGTTTAAGTCCTGGATCTGGTAACTTGCACTCATACCGGGTGCATGTGCGTGTGTGCCCAAGACTCCAAGAGGAGATGGAGGAGAAGGGATTGCGTCATGGTCATCCCTCCTGGGGGGTGATTTCTCGCTTTCTGTCTCTCTCTTTCTGGAGAACACACCCTATAGCAAAAACCTCTCAAAAAAAAAAAACCATAAACAAAAAACCTCAAAAAAAAAAAAAAAAAAAAGAAAGAAAAGAAAGAAAAAGAAAAAGAAAGATGAGTATCAAGCACTCAGTTGTCCTTTTCGTCCTCATTCAGGTACTATGGTCTTGGAGTAGAGGGCTTCAGAATGATCTTCTTCACTGGGCTGCATGCCACTAGGGCCCTCATGAGTGGCTGTGGGATACAGGGAGTCGTTTTTTAGACTCCTTCGATGTGATTTTACATGCTCTGATTTTCCATTGTTACACTAGCTTTGGGGATCAGGCAGCCTCTTGGTGTCTCCAGGAGAAGTGGGAGGGACCCATGTTGGGTTGCTCTATTCCTTTAGGGGTAGATGCCCTCTGAGTCTGGTGCTCTTTTTCTCTGGTCATGCAGGTTTTCTAGACTTAAATTACTGCTCCTTTGGAACGGTCAAGTGTCGGTAGAGAAGCCATTGGTACGCTGAGTGCTGTGGAGGGGAAGTGTGACTATACTTCCCAGAGGATGTGGCTTCTGCCCCACCTCAGAACCAGAAGAGGGAAGGCCACAGCTAGACCAGTCACCTGCCCCAGCTGAGATTAGTTTCTTTATTTGTAAACTATGAGAGTCAGACAAGATCGCTCTGAAGATCCTCTTCTTGTCAAATATTCGGTGAGCCAAAGAAAGCGGAGAATTCTGTTATTTTCAGAATTATCTGAAAAAAAAATATGTGTATAAGACTTTGGGATCACCATCAGGATTGAGATGGAGAGTCTGCAAGCAAATGAATTTCAGATAGAACCCAGGGTTGCCTGTTTCTTCTTCTAACTTCTAGTAAGTTATATCTCTCCAAGCTTCAGATTTCTCATCGTTGAAACGGAATTAGTAGTATCTATTGGGTTGTCGGAAAAGTCATGATGCATTTTTTGCATAGAAAAACACGAAACAATATGTCATGACTTTTCCAACGACCTAATACATAGCAAGGTTTAATACATGTACAAATCCGTGTAAGTTCTACGTGCACAGCTAACATGTAGCACTCACGCTGTAAATGGTGAAAGTTGCTCTGATGACAGTAATCTTAGGAGTAGATTTTTTTTTTTTTGAGAGACTTTTGCTATAGGGTGCATGCACTCACCAGAAAGACAGAGAGGGACAGAGAGATAGAAAGTGAGAAATCACCCCCCAGGGGGATGGCCACGCCACAATTCTCTTCTCGGGATCTTAGGCACGCATGCACACTTGCCCAGTGTGAGTGTAAGCCACCGGGTCCGGGACTTGAACTGTGGTCGACTACATGGGAGTCCAGCGACATAGCCATTACACTAACTGCTGGTCCCAGTAGATGGTTTTTTGAATAACTAAGGACTTGGAATAGATGACATCTCATGAAGATGACATGTGTAGAAGACTTTGAAGAAGAAGAAGGGCTAAGAATGACTTTGAAGAAAGAATAGCTACTGAAAAAAATGATGCAACGGATGTGATCAATTGAGGTGAAGGACTCAGATGGGCCCTTTGTTTATCTACTCATTGGTATCATTTTATTACAGGTGTAGATATTTTTGATGAGAAGACTAGATTATCAGTCTAGTTTAGTTGTCTTGGCCACCATTTACCATCCAGCATAGTCGTTCTTTGTATCCAGATATGGTAGCATATTGATAAGGTGTTGTAGCTCTTGTTATCCATAACGGATATGAATGAATCTGAAAAGACCAACTCAGGGCTGCTCTGAAGATCATTTTCTTGTCAAATATTCTGTGAGCCAAAGAATAGGTTTCTCCAGTACCTGAATAGGTAGATTGGTTTGGTTTTGTAGCTCTCAGTATTTATAACATTGATCCCTTTTTATGGTTCTGAATACCTGGATTCTTAGTAGTAGTCCCACCTCTATTTAGATCTTCGTATTTATTTGTTTATTAGTTAGCGCATTTTTAGTTTTTGCTCTAGGGTGTGTGAGACAGAGAGAGAGAGAAAGAGAGGAAGTGAGAAAACACCCCCTGGAGGGGATGGCCATGCCACACTCCATTTTCCTCTCAGGATTTTGGGTACACATGTACATGCATCTCGTATAATTTCCAAGTTGCCTAATCTGGGACTTGAACTGTAGTCAGCCAAGTGGGATCCAGCCATCTTAGCCATCATGCCACCTGACTGGCCCAGTTTAGATCTTCTTAACCTGAGTTGTCTAGATCTTTGGGGACTGTTAAAATCCTTGAAGGTCTTTGCAGAATTGTATGTACTGGGTTGTCGGTAAAGTCGTGATGTATTTTTTCTATGTAAAAATGTGTCATGACATTTCTGACAACCCAAGATAATAGCATATTTGCTTTTTTGGAGGATGCTGGTCAGTGCAAAGGGGTTAGATTTTCAAAAGTCAAGAACTGGCCCTGAAGGTGTCTCAGACTATGAAAAAATGAAAATGACTTCACAAGATGAAAGTGGCATAACAGACACAGAAGTCCCCGAATACCTATTTTCTTCTAGACATTTCCCTTCCCTCTGACTAACAACATAATAACAGAGTCTCTTTGGCAAGGTTGTCGTGGTTTCAAGGTTTTTATGGCATAATTAGAGTCTAGATGAATGGTCTAGAGGATCTCTGGTGAGTACGAGATTTCTTCTTGGTCCCTAGAAAGGGAGTCCCCTGAGCACCACCCAGGAAGCCTAAAGTGTCAAAGAAGTTTCGAGGGGAAGAAATGCAAACTGACTTTGACTCCAGCAACCTGAAAGTGTAAAGTAATCATTTTTGGTAAGAATGATTCTTTTTTAATTGAACTTTATTTAATTAATTAATTAATTAATTTTAATTTCACCAGAGAGGGACAGAGTGAGAGAGAGAGAGAGAGAGGGAAAGTGAAAAAGCAAGCCACCAGGTCTGAGACTTGAACTGCAGTTGGCCATGTTGGAGTCCAGTGCCCTTCACCACCACGCCACCTGCCGGCCCCGATTTTTAAAAATTGACAAGAAAGTGCTTGTTTTCCAGCTTTCATTTGCAAAGAGAAAACATCCTCTAGGCCTGACTTCACTTCCAAACAGGAAGGGGCCACAGGGCCACGCCTCACCAAGGTTTGGAGTCCATTCTGTCTCCTCCTCCTCTTCATCCCTCCTCTCCTCCTACAACCTTATCTCTAAAAGGTATAACCTTTCTCATGTCAGTAGTGTCAGCACTTGTAACATCTTTTTTTTGGAAGAGGTTTTTGCTATAGGGCGCGTGCACTCTCCAGACAGACAAAGACAGAGAGATAGAAAGCAAGAAATCACCCCCCAGGGAGGATGGCCACGCCACAATCCCTTCTCCTCCATTCTCCTCTCGGGATCTTGGGCACGCACGCACACGCACCCGGCGTGAGTTTAAGCCACCGGGTCCGGTCGACCACATGGGAGTCCAGCGACATAGCCATTATGCTAACTGCTGGTCCCTAGCACTTGTAACATCTTAAGGAGATGGTGACTGTCCTAAATTGGGAAATAAATAGATTTTAGTTGAACTTGATTTGTGAATAAAACTTGATTTGAGAATTGATTTGAGAATAAAAATAAAAATAAAAATTTATTTATGTCCTTCTCTTCCTTCTCTTAAGGATATTTATGTCCTTCTCTTAAGGAAGGGAAGGAAATACATAAATTAGAATTGGGAAGCCTTTGTTGAGTCCAAAGCTGCTATTAAGCTTTCTGGGGGAGTCAAAGGCTCAAAGTGTACTAATTCAACAAATTATTATGTAATACATGTCAGATTCAGCACACGGGGCTGGGGAATTTTACCTTCTGGCCTGGGAGACAGCTCTCACACGCATAACCAACCAATCAACTGGAACCAATCTTTCTCCTTTCGGAGAAAGGAAAGATGAAGTGGGCTGGAATAATATAAGATCTTCAACAGACAGATATTCCATGTCCATCGATGGCAGACGGGTCAAGTGCAGCTGGTGGTTTTAGAGGATGCAATACTATTCGGCAGTGGAAAGTATTGAGCTACCCTGTGTGCCCCCACGTGGATAGGTCTCAGAATTATCACTGGGTGAGAAAGCAAGTATTGGGATATATACAGTATTCTACCAAATATGTAAAAAAGCCACACACACAACATTCATTTTTATTATGTGCATTTTTTTAAGGTCTGGGAGGAAACACATTGAATTTATCATCATATTTACCCTTTGGGGTGGGGAGAAGAGACCAAGATAGAGGTATTAGTCAAAGATACCTTTAGTTTTTAGCCTGTTCTGTGCTGGTTTTGTATTTGCTAATGTGCTCTGGTGACCGGGTGTCTGGAGCCCAGCTCTCTTTCGCATAAAGGCTTTGAGCATTTTGTAAATATCCAATCTTCTTCTAGTAGACCACATGGTTTCTTGGTAGCCAGGGCCTCTCAGCGGTCCAGAGAGCTGGGTCTCTTCCATGTTTTGAGGTCTCCAGCACAGGGTAAAATGAAGAAAGGTCACTGTAATAGAACAACAGCACAGGATATTTTAAATGTTTATATTCAGTCATTAAAGTTGTGTGAGGAATCCATCTCCTTTACTCTGGGCATGTCACTGTGCTACCACTTGAAGTCTCCCTTTTTGTTTTATTTTTGCTGTAGGGAGCGTGTGCTCCTTGGAGAGAGACAGAGACAGAAACAGAAAGAGAGAAAGAGAGAAATCACATTGCTCTGGCAGGGGAGGGGTATGGCTACGCTGCAATCCCTTTTCCTCCATTTCCCTCTTGGGATTTTGGGCATGCATGCACACACGCCCTGCATGAGTTTCAAGCCACTGGGTCTGGGGCTAGAAGTCTGGAGCCACCATAACCTGCACACCACCTCTTGGTCCAAAAGTCTCTATTCTCAACCTCAAGCCTGTGGCCTGCAGGTTCCGCTCCTTCATGTGGCCCAGCTGGAACCAGGAAATGGGCTGGCAAGTTGATGACCGAGGGCTGGAGAAGGCCGGGGGTGTAAGTTCTCTGCCAGGCCAGTTAGTTAGATTTGCAGTTTCTTTCCTGCAAAAGAGGCTTCGCTTTTAGAACAGTCCTACGATATTGACTGGAGAACATTTTACCTTCCTCCCTTCAGGGCATTTAAGGTCAAACCAGAACAAGCTTTTAGTCACACCCAGGGCTAGCCCAGCCCAACCCTACCTCCCCCATGCCCGAGGACAGAATTGGGGCTAACTTTATTCCTACAGTTTAATAGACCTGTAAAGTTCCCAACCATTATTTATTTATTTATCATTTATTTTTAATTAAAAAAAAAGTTTTTGAGAGGTTTTTGCTATAGGGCACGTGCACTCACCAGAAAGATAGAGAAAGACAGAGATTGAAAACGAGAGATCACCCCCTGGGGGGATGGCCACACCACAATCCCTTCTCCCCCATTCCCTTCTCGGGATCTTGGGCACACATGCACATGCGCCCTGCGTGAGTTTAAGCCACTGGGTCCAGGACTCGAACTGTAGTTGACTCCATGGGAATCCAGTGACATAGTCATTATACTAATTGCTGATCCCCCAATCATTTTTATTTTTAAGTAGAAAAGGTTCATCGTAAGAAAACGTTGCAAAGAGGCGTTTAATAGGAAAATGTGCATCGCTTCACTTTACGGGAGGGAAGTGGATGTCACTTGAAAGTCTTCGGTGCTTAGTGACCTTCTTGCAGAAGTAATGTGGAGAAGTCAGTAGCTTTGGCCAATTACGAACACTCTTAGACACATTTTCAAGAGGTCAGTCCCTCCAGTTTCCCTCTTTTTCAGTCTTCTATTAAGAGTTCTGTATCATCGAAAGCATTCTCGTTATGAAAGCACTAACTTGTCATTTGGAAGGGTACATGCATCTGAACAAACACACTCCAAAGTGAACCAAATGCTAATGCACATTTTATTGGAAGACAAGACAAACAATATAATTATATTTGAATGTCAAGGAATCGAAGGGAGTAAGACAAAGTACAGCAGAGCCCAGGGCAGGGTGTGTAAGCTAGCAGTACATGCGTTCATTTTTCCAAGCTTGGGAAGTTGGCTGAAATGAGCTGAAGGCCACTTCACTGGACTAGCAAGAAGGAAAATGTCTATCAGTTTTCCTTTTGTTCTGGGCAGATCCTGTTCAAGTGTATACTGAGCCAGCAGGTTCACCAGAAAGCTATTGAGCGTTTGCTAGAACACATTATGCAGGGCGGATTCTTCTGGAATGTTGCCAAGGATTTTGATGCTTCTGTGGTAGGCATTTCTTGAACGTTGTCATTTAGCCAAGCACAGAACATTTGCTTAAAGGATAGAAAAGGTTTAAAAATTCTTGTTTGTTTAAAAGCAGGTGAAATAGCAATATGATCTCACGATAGATCAGAGAAGCACTTATTTCTCTAAGTGATCTGATTAAGTGACTTAATTTTTTTTTGGGGGGGGGAGAGGTTTTTACTATAGGGTGCATGTGCTTGCCAGAAAGACAGAGAGAGACAGAGAGACAGAAAGTGAGAAACACCCTCCAGGGGGATAGCCACTCCGCAATCCCTTCTCCTCCATTCTCCTCTTGAGATCTTGGGCATGCACGCACACGTGCCCAGCGTGAGTTTAAGCCACCAGGTCCGAGACTCGAACCGCGATCGACTACATGGGAGTCCAGCGACATAGCCATTACACTAACTGCTGGTCCCAATTTTTTTTCTTTAAACATATTCATAGTTTTTTCCTAAAGTAGTGATAGAGTGATACTGTCTTCTAGAAAGGATCTCGTCGCACCTACTATTCTTTGACACCCTTAACTATTTTTTCAAAACAGAATTTTTACTTTAGAAATTTCTCACATATTTGTGTGTATAGGAGCCACTAGTAATAGCTAAAAAAAATTTGGTGATGTGGAGAACATGTTGAACTGAGATTTCTTTTTCAGTTTCAAACCCACAATCATGACATAAAAAATAAAAAAGGATTTGAAAATGTCTTTTTCATTTTAAAAAAAATTTTAAATAATTATTTATTTAATTTTATTTATTCATTCATTTATTTTAATTTGGCCAGAGAGAAACACACGGAGAGACGAAAAGTGAGAAAGCAAGCCGCTGGGTTCAGGACTTGTGCTGTGGTTGGCCACATGGGAGTGTCCAACGCCTTAATCAACATGTTACCTGCTGGTCCTGAAAATGTCTTTTTTTAAAAAAAAATTGTGTTTTTTTATATTACATTTAATCATACATATCTTTACAGTATATAACATTAATTTTTCTAGCACGATTACCAGGCATTATCAGTCAAGACAAGGATATTACTATCCACATCATCATCATCAAATAGCTTTTCATTTTTTTCAAATTATTATTATTTTTATTCTCTTTTTTTAAACATTCAATCACTATACATCATTTGGCTTGTAAAAAAATGTCTTTACATTAGAGCAGATAATATGCTTAACATATTGTAAATCAATGATAAATTCCAAGTTTAAATTTTGACACATTAAAAAAAAAATCATCCCTAAATATTTCCCCAGAAATGATTGTCTAATGAACAGTAAAATCTGACCACACACCACCTTACTTTGCGTTATCAGTTAGTGTCAGTGTTCTCATGTGTCTCTCTGTGACACCCAGTAATATACAAGGGCTCTCTCTAAATGTGACAAGAAAAATATCCTAAGCGTAAGGACTTGAATCTGGTCCTGCCGTTCACTAGCTGTGTGCTCTTGGGTAAGTTACTTAGCTTCTCTGAGCTTCAGTGTCGTCCTCAGTAAAGTAGGGATAAAAATGCCTACCTAGCTCACAAGGTTGCTGAGGATTAGAGATGTCTGCAAAGCTTCTCCACGGTGCCTAGCATATTGTACAGGCTTAAAAATACAAGATGCTTCTCATCTTTGCTCATTTATTCCACCAGTGGAAATCAATCTGGAGAAGAAAAGTGGCAAAACTGCCATCTAAGTTAGGATGGTATTGTTTCAGGGCTCGGCTATTCCTGGCTGCTTCATTTTGTACTCGTACTTTAAATATCCGCATGTCTGTAAACATTCTTCGAACAAAATAAATCTGTTTTTATTTTGATGCAGATCGGATGGATCCATTATACTGTTGAGAGCACTGAATTATATACAGAAGAATTTTATTTTGGAAAAGATCATGAAAATGTACTCAGGGGGGAAAAAAAAAAGGAAACGCTATGGCACATTTTCCTACTCTTATTTAAATGAACTCATCATGAAAAATAGAGGCATTCTCCATTTATGCCTCAATCCTATGGAATTTGCTGCCTCCTGTATTCAAGTTCAGGCTCTGGTCTTAAACTTGGCTCCCTTCAATTGAGTTTTGTTAGGTACTTGGCATGTGCCTGCACCCAAACCTCCCATCTGTAACCTGCCTCTGCAGTTCACTGTATTCAACCCAGGGACCTCTGTCCTCTGGGGCCACCCAGCTACCTGTAATTCCAGACTGCGAATCTTTACTCCACAGTTTCTCGGCCAGTTAAGATGCTGCGAACCCCTGAGGGTCACGGATGCTGCAGTTTTTGTTTTAATTCTTTCCACGCAGCTCTTCCCCGACCCCTAGCACACACCCATTTCTCCAAGGCACTCATTGTGACATGGGAGGGGCTGGTGCCTGATATTTGCATTCCAGATGGAAACGAACAGAATTTAGATCCTCCCCCCCCACTCCTCCTTTTCTCTGCTGCCATGACACGCAAAAGAGGATATGAGATGTTTTTATTCTTTGGTAAAATGCAGAAGTGTCCATTCCAGGAGAGACTGAGTTGCCTGCGTGTTTATTTCCGGTTGCTTATGTAAATGAGGCCCCCCGTTTGTCCTAGATGATGGAGAAAGCATGACTTCGGTGGGGTTGATGCAAGGCGAGGGTGGTGGCGTGAGAAAATGAAGTCTCTCTCACTTGCCGGGAGGGATTTAATTCATAAAAAGGACATATATAATGGCAAGTGAGATTTCCTGGTCTTTGAGGCTAAGACTTTGTGTTGTGGATGCGTGCTATGTAAAGTCTGCAGTTGCCAGATGCGGGTGTATGATTTATGGTCCTTGCAGCCTTCGCTTTTGTGTACCGTAAGTTCTTCCAAAACACCTGTGGCTTCCTGAGGGATCAGGGTCTTTGGGTAAAGAAGAGTAGATCAGATAAACAAATTCATAGGGCTTAACAATTTGATTTCTTCAAAAACATTTTTTTTTTTCAAAGAGAATATCAGGAAAAAGCATGACTAAAACAACACAGTCCCTTAAACGGATTCTAGCCTGAGTGGTGGGGCCGGAAGCAGATGTGGTTATTATATAAAGGGGGTTGTTGAGTAGTTTACAATATTTCCTGGGGAAATAGTACTGAGAATTGGTAGGTCATTGTGATGCTTCTTTAACACGCTGGGGTTGGAATTAGGGTTTGGAGAGTTTGCAACACTGGCCCTAACATTTCTTGCCATGTCTCTTTCTTCGCCTGTTCTCTTTTGCAATGGGAAGGAGACCTGTCTTCTTCAAGATGCTGGGGAGATAGTCAAGGAGGCCTCCAGGCAAACAAGTGCAGATCTGTCCCCGAGTGGAAAGGGCGAAGGGAAGGGCATGCACTTGCCACAAAGGGGGTTCAGAACAGAATTCAGAGTTCAATCCAGAAAGGCCTCTTCCAGGAGAGTCTTGCAGACAGATCAACAGAA
This sequence comes from Tupaia belangeri chinensis, assembly GCF_000334495.1. Lineage (NCBI taxonomy): Eukaryota > Metazoa > Chordata > Mammalia > Scandentia > Tupaiidae > Tupaia > Tupaia belangeri. The sequence continues at coordinate 2,524,059 of NW_006206760.1, forward strand.
AGCGAGGAAGGAGTGGTGGCGATGGGGTTCTGTGGGATTACTTCAAGCAAAGGGGAAAAGCGTCATAATTTAGCTAAGAGTGCCTAGCACTTGTTGGGAGTTTATGATGTGTGGTCATCCTGCTGGTTATTGTACATGGGTTGTTTTATTTAATTCTCACAAATAAAGGGACCAGCAGTTAACGTAATAGCTATGTTGCTGAACTCCCACGTAGTTGACTGTGGTTTGAGTCCTGGACCCGGTGGCTTAAACTCATGCTGGGCGTATGTGCGTGCTTGCCCAAGATTGTGAGAGGAGAATGGAGGAGAAGGGATTGCGGTGTGGCCATCCCCCCTGGGGGGTGATTTCTCACTTTCTGTCTCTCTGTCACTCTCTGTTTTTCTGGCAAGTGCACGTGCCCTATAGCAAAAACCTCTAAAAACAAAAACCTTCGGGACAGATCGTATCCCCATTCTAATCAAGTGAAAATTGAGACAGAGCAAGACAATGCTACTTGCCTACAGTTTCACAGCCAGTAAGTGGTAGAGCTAGGATTTGAACCCCAGAATCTAGGCTCTTAAACTGTTTGCAGAAAGGCTTTGCTCTGGGGAACCAGCAGTTAGCGTAATGGCTATGTCGCTGGACTCCCACGTAGTTGACCGCGGTTCGCGTCCCGGACCCGGTGGATTAAACTCACGCTGGGCGCATGTGCATGCGTGCCCAAGATCCCTGGAGGAGAAGGGATTGCGGCGTGACCATCCCCCCTGGGGGGTGATTTCTCGCTTTCTCTCTCTATGTCTCTCTCTGTCTGGCGAGCGCACGCGCCCTATAGTGAAAACCTCTCAAAAAAAAAAAAAAAAAAAGAAAGGCTTTGCTCTGTTTGGGAAATATTGAGTGGCTTGATAAACTTAGAGCCTAGCCTGCTTCCTGAAGGCGTAGTAGGGGATTATTGGATTTTTACCTGCGAGTGACATGTTTCCTAAACCACAAATCTGATCAGAATTTGCAACTGGGCTTTCCTTGTTTCGGTGATGAGAGGGAGTCAGAGTTGAGAGTATGGAGGTAGGAGTTTGGTAATGATTTTTTATTCCTTTGTACGGGGGCCAACTTGTTCCTGCCATTTCCTAAGCTTTTCTTCTAGGCACATGTGTATGTGTGAAAGGTGACTTGTGAATGGCCTGGGAGGTCACGGGGATGGGGCGTGCTTGGGGACAAGCACAGTCAGGAAGCAAGAGTTGTGATGCTGATGTTGGGGATGATAGCTAATATGAGCTGTGTCCCTGTGTTCTCGTCTCACTCCCTCGATGTTCGCGTGAGGTAGATCTCATACTCTGAATTTACAGGGAGGGTCTCAGAGGTGAAGTCACTTGTCTAAGGTCACACGGCAGGAAAGAGGTTGAGCCAGGCTATGAGTAAGGACTATCTGATTTCAGAATCTCAACCCTAAAACTCTGACAGCGTACTCTAGCAAGTGAGGCAGGTCTCACTCAGGGAGGAGTCAAGGAGGAGAGAGGAGAGGCGATGTCTAGAACATACATATAAATATATATCCAGTAAATTGATGATGAATCTAAGGGAATGATTGAATAGAGGAAAAAGTTGGGTGAGGCTGGTGTCCATGGACCACCCCAGGAGGGAGAAGACACTAAACATTAAAGACCTGTGGGTCTCCATAGTGCAGACAGAATTGAAGACCCAGCCCCGGGGCTTTACCGTTTATCTCTCTCACCTCGCATTTTAATTTCTGCACCTGTTAAAACAAAGAAAAGAATCTACTTTTCCAGATGGCTTTGCCAGATTTTTGTCATCATCACTGAGGTACAACACATAAACATGAAAACCACAGAGCTCTTCACGGTACAGTGTGTAAGAAGGCAAGAAGGGAATGGTGGAGGGGTCTCACCCAACAAGCGGACTGCGGATGCCAGGGAACAGGACTGTGAGCTGACGTTAACAAGGGGGAGTTACTGAGACACTCCCTTAGGTCAGGCCTAGATGGAATGAATCCTTGCAAGAAAGAACTCTTTAGGAAAGATTCAAACATAGTACAAGAGAGACAGCCAGGAAGAGAAAAACTCTGAGGAACAGGAGCAAAGAGATTGGTGCCACTGATGCGGGTCTGTAAACCAGAGATTCCTGCCCCAGCCTTGACCCTAACAGGTTCTTTGTCCTTGAGCACATGGCTTCCACTTTCTGGGCATCTCTCTTCTCTGTAAAAATGATAAAGTTGGTGTAGATGAATTTGCATCACTGATTGGAGCAACACAGACCGCCAGGTCTCAGCCAAAGTCCAGGGCTCTGGGGAAGGTCGTGGTGAGAAGGGTGTTGAGGCCGAGGACAGGAGGCAGGGTGAGTGAGTGGCACTTGCTGCTGATGTGAGATGGGACGGTGTCCATGTAGTTTTTGCGTTTGTCCCTTCCAACCCTGGCCTGGAAAAGCAAGAGAGCCACAAACCAGGAAGTTGTGAAGGGGCAGAAGAAAGGCTTCACTAGTGAGAAGTTAGCTGAGTGGCCCTGCAAAGCTGGGGCAGAGCTGGACTCTTGGAAAAAGTTCCTGCCTGGTGAGGAGGCTGAAAGAGGGAGAGCTGGAAGTGGCCGGAAGACGAAAGGTGACTCCCGGGTCTGGGCCAAGGGAGGATTTTGGACAGGAAAGGGGCTTCACAGCAGGGCATGCATGAGAGGAATTGTTTAAGGCTTTAAAGCCTTGCCAACACAAGTAACACGAGACAGGACCTGTAAGTTACCTTTGCTATATAGAGAGTGTAACCTGAAAATGCCTCCCCCTGCAGCACTTGGGTTTTGGAATGCACAGTGTGTCCTTCTATGGAGGATGGAGGGGGGAGGGAATTCCACTGGGGACGGACAGAAATGGAGGAAGTGCTGGCTTTGAAGAATTTCCTCTCTTTTCATGCCTGGGGTGTAACCAGAGACTAGTGTCAACAGGAGCCTGGTTCAGGAACTCTTTGTCTACAGCTCTCCTCAGGGCGTGACTTGCTTTATCTAAGGTCAGTGAATTGTAAACTGTGTAACTCCAGGTTCTGCCGAAGCAGGGTAGGGGGAACGTTGGAGGGATTGGTGAGAGGAAACTCTTGCTGTCTATCTACAAGACTAGACCTGGCCACACGGAATTCTCCTATTCATAGGAGATCACAAATTACATGTGATTTGGAGTATTAACATTTGAATTTTTCTATAATCAATGGATCTATGTCAAATACGGGTAATAAAGTAATATCCTAAGTTTGGAGGAAGCAAGTCAATAAAATCAGTTATTTGGTATTCTCGCCTGCGTTTTCTAGTTATAGTTATTTGCTGCGGCCTATGAAGGTACACTGTCTGCACCCGGGGTGGTGGGAGAACAAAGCTGGGAGCTCCTAAAGGTTGGGGCTGGGTCTTAATCATTTTTGATCTAACCTGCCCACCCCCCGCTGGCTTAGCGAAGGACCTGACTTTGATTCACCTGCTTAACAAAAATCTATTGAGCAAATTTTCTTATTGCAGAGGCTATTTTAAAATACCGGGGAGATACAGAAATGTAGAAAACAAGTAAGCTCTGGCTCTCACAGAAGTTATGAAAAATTTGGGGACCAGCAGGTGGCATGGTGGTTAAGGCGCTGGATACTCCTACATGGTCTACCATAGTTCGAGTCCTGGATCTGGTGGCTTGCTTTCTCACTTTCTCTCGCTTTCTCACTTTCTCTCTCTCTCTCTCTCTCTCTCTCTCTGTCTCTCTCCGGCCAAATTCATAGGAGATCACAAATTACATGTGATTTGGAGTATTAACATTTGAATTTTTCTATAATCAATGGATCTATGTCAAATACGGGTAATAAAGTAATATCCTAAGTTTGGAGGAAGCAAGTCAATAAAATCAGTTATTTGGTATTCTCGCCTGCGTTTTCTAGTTATAGTTATTTGCTGCGGCCTATGAAGGTACACTGTCTGCACCCGGGGTGGTGGGAGAACAAAGCTGGGAGCTCCTAAAGGTTGGGGCTGGGTCTTAATCATTTTTGATCTAACCTGCCCACCCCCCGCTGGCTTAGCGAAGGACCTGACTTTGATTCACCTGCTTAACAAAAATCTATTGAGCAAATTTTCTTATTGCAGAGGCTATTTTAAAATACCGGGGAGATACAGAAATGTAGAAAACAAGTAAGCTCTGGCTCTCACAGAAGTTATGAAAAATTTGGGGACCAGCAGGTGGCATGGTGGTTAAGGCGCTGGATACTCCTACATGGTCTACCATAGTTCGAGTCCTGGATCTGGTGGCTTGCTTTCTCACTTTCTCTCGCTTTCTCACTTTCTCTCTCTCTCTCTCTCTCTCTCTCTCTGTCTCTCTCCGGCCAAATTAAAATAAATGAATGTATAAATAAAATTAAATAGATAATTCTTAAAAAAAGAAATTATGAAGATTTCAAAATGTTCATAGAGAAATGGGATTAAAGTATTTTGGCGCAAACACATGTTGAAGTCAATGCACAATTTTTTCATAATGTGCATTTTGGTGAACTTTTTGAAGACCTCCTCATACAACCTACTTGGTTGGTGGAGTTAGACAGTCAAATCTATATAATATGTGGGATCTACATTTATGTAGCTGTGGTATGACATCTGCAAAGAAAAAGAAGTGAGGCAGTGAGGCCCTGCTGCCAGCTGAAGGAGGCCCTCCAGGGTAGAGGGGGTGGTGCAGGGAGGACGAGGGGGAAGTGGCAACGTCAGAGGGCGGTCAGAGGCAGCGTAGCCCTTGAGGCCTTGTGCTCACTGCGAGGACTTTGGATTTTACTCTGGCTGAAGTGGGATGCTGGTAAGGGTTTTCAGAAGTGAGACAGGATCCTTCTGGTCACCGTGTGAAGATTCAATTGAAGAGGGCAAAGATGAAGCCACGCAAACAGGATGCAGTAATCTAAGTGAGAGAGGATGGCGGCCTGGACTAGGAAGTTACCTGATTTTAAACCGTTTGAAGGAACCTCTGGCAAGATTTTCTGGTGAATGGAGCGGGAGGTTGGAGAGGAGGAAGTAGTGTTGGCCGCCATCTTCAGGCTGAGCAGCCGGAGGGAAGGGGTCTTTGTCCATGAGATGGGAAGGCTGCCAGAGAAGGTGCTGTGGAGGGAGGCCCAAGATTGGTTTTGGGGTTCAGGCTGAGATACCTGATGGACTCTGTGAAGATGTCTCATAGGCTGCTGGACACACACGTCTGGAGTTCAGGGGCGATGGTCGGCTGTGGACATCCATTTGAAAAATGAAAGCTATGGATGGGATGAGAGCACTTGAGAGAACAGAGGAGAGAGGAAAATCTATCAGGATAGGTCCTTGGGTACTCTGATGTTTACTGATGGGGGCCATGAGAAGAAACCAGCCATGGTGATAAGGAATAACCAGTGAAACGGGAGGAGGACCGAGAGAGTGATGTCCCAGGAACAAGGAAGAGGCTGTTCCAGGAGGGAGAGTTCAAGGAGGTCGAGTAAGCAGAAGACGGAGTCACTGGGGATGGAATATGGAAGCCATCATGGGTTTGCAAAAACAGTGTTAGAGGAATTGTGGGGATGGAAACCCCAGTGGGGTTTCAAAACAATGGAAAAAGGCTGGAGAGAATGATTAGGTAGATGATTCCCCAAAGAAATTTTATTATAAAGGGAAGAAAAGAAATTGAAACAGCTGCTGGAAGAAGGAAAGTGCAGTCTCTAAAATAGCTCAACAGCGTACCAGGAGCTGGTTTGCAAACCAGGGGGTTGTTCTTCTGGAGGGAGGCAGGTCGAGAAGAACCCCAGGAGTCATATGACTCTTCTCTTCTTGTGGGGCTTCCCAGACTGGATGCAGCATCCCTATCTGTCCTAGATGCCTCCAAACCATTGGATTGGTGGACTGGCAGATCGTCTGAGTCAAGGGCACCTTGCCTGGCGACCTGGATTTGCTGCAGAGCTCTCTGTGTTCTGGGCCCCACTCGGAATCACCAGCTGCTTCAGTCAGTCACTACACAGGTTGGAGAAGGATTGTCTGCTATGGGTTGTGAGCTTGGTTCTTAGCAGTAGTCACCACAGGTGTAATAACATGCACTTTACCTTACAGGTCACGCCCCGACAGGCCTTAGGCTAGTGAATCCCAAAAAAACTTCACTAGTGTGGGAAGCATTACAGGATCCTTTCTCAAGGAGCCCCTGGCTTTGGCTCTGAGAACCGGCTCAGATCTGGGAAAAGTGGGCACGTCGACCTTCTGCTCGACAGCCTGATTGTTTTCTCCTGTGCCAGCCATGCAGTGCCCTCATTGGCTGCTCATCTGTGTCACTCCTCGGAACACCATGGTCTGTTAGGCACAATGAAAAGCTCTGTGGGCTGAGGCACTCCAGTTGCCACTCTGGCCTGGCTGGCTGTTATTGGGTTTTATTCGTTTTGACTTAGGTGGTGAAGAGCCAATGTCTGGCCTTTGTTATTCTGAAATCCCAGCCTCTTCATTGACTTGAGGAGCCTACTCAGTTTGAAGGCGGAATCAGCTATTCTCATCCTGGCCTACGGCAGGCAGAAAATTAGAAAATCGTCACTAAGCTTCTCAAAGCTGTCGTTGCCCTTCCTGGGTACATTAAAAGGAAATGCTCTCGGAGCCTTCTCAGAAGCGTGGGTCTCACAGAGGCAGTCTGTCCTAACAATCCGGTCTCCCTGTGCTTTGTGACCACTTCCTTCATTTTCTGCCAAGGCACTGCAGCCTCTCCCTGTGCTATGTTGGAAGGTATTGTGAAGTCCAAGCCGTTCAGAAACATCTCTGAGAGGGTTCCAAGTCGAACGCCAGCCCTCTCCTTTGCATTGTGCTTCCCTCTTCCCATTCCTGTGTATCCGGCTTACTCCCACACACGTTCCTGGAGTTCCCATGGACACAATTTCACCAGGTCTGGTGGCTCTTTCTGAGGGAAAGGTGTTTTCTTCTGCATTCAGAACTGTGTTATTTCACTTGGGCTACCTGGAGACCTCATCCCAGTTACTGGTCTAGACGTAATCGGTGGAGGCAGGTGCAGATCTTGTGGTGAGCACTCAAGAATCTAGTATCAGCCTTATCTGGAGAAGAAAATGGAGGCAAATTTCAGGTTAACAGCAGTCAACTGAGGGAATATCTTGGATGACGTGTGAGAAACCAAGGACTGTACCTTCAGGGTCTGGCCTTCTCCCTGGAGGGCTGGGAAGAGATTTGGAGGTGGCAGAGGATAAGCCAATGGGAGAGAACTGCGGGAAGGAGGTTCATTGTATTCCACTGGCAGGTTTTCATGGGGGCTGTGCAGATCCTAAGCTCTGTAAGCAGAACTACATCATTCATCATTGTGTTTGTCTATTCATTAATTTGACATTTACTGAGAGTCTCTTCTGCTAGTCACTCTGCTAGGTGCATGAGTCTAAAGATAAATAAAACCTTTTTTTGGTTTTGTTTTCAGAAATGGACATGAACTATTTATTGCCTTAACACATGCTAGAACAGGAGAATATACAGGGTGCTATGGCAGTCCAGATAAAATTAAAAAACAAAAAACAAAAAACAGAAACCTCTTCCTGTGGGCCAGTTGGTGGTGTGGTTAAGGTGGCTGGATCCAATCCCACATGGCCAATTGTGTGGTTTGAGTCCCGGCCCTGATGACTTAGGTGTGTGCTCATGCATGCCCCAAATCCCGAGAGCAGATAGAGAAGGGATTGCAGTGTGGCCATCCCTTTTGAGGGGTGATTTTTCACGTTCCCTCTCCCAGTCACTCTCTGGCAAGTGCATGCACCCTATGGCAACATTAAACGATAAGGAATACTCTTCCCACTGCGTATGCACACAGCAGAGGAGCCATTTAATATCTAGCTTCTGGTACACTGCCAGACATTCCTCGTTTCTAGAGCCACTTGACTATATTCACCAAGCAGGGATGATTTAAATGATCCTAATTTGGTAGCAGAGGATTGTCAAGCCAACCTTCCTTTCCATCCTTCACATGTATACTGAGATTCTTATTCTGTTTTTGTGACCCATCTCCTCTTGTACCCCCGTTCTAAATATCATTTCCATGTTTTTATGTGTTGCATCTTCAAAAAGTCCTTGAATTCCCGTTGCCTAACGTCCAGGCAAATCCTACTTTCTTTCCTCTTTATCTGCCGCGGGAGAAGGGGAAAGTGTCTTAATGTGTGTACCCTGAATGATACAACTTTTTCTTTACATGGTTTCCATTTTATAAATGAGGCCCAGAGAAGTTAAGTAGTTTATCCAAATTCATGCAGCTGGGAAAGAAAAAAAAAAGCAGGACATCGAATTTAGACACAGTGTTCAGAGTATGGACTGCTGTGGTTTGAGTGTATCTTCCCAAAATGTATAGGTTGAAATCAGAACCCCCGAAGGTGATGGCATTAAGAGGTAGGGCCTTTTGGAAGGTGATTAGGTTATGAGGGTAGAACTCTCATGAGTGGGATTAGTGCTCTTTTAAATAAAAGACATCACAGAGGGCTAGTTAGTCTCTTTCCGTCATGTGAGGTCATAGTGAGATGGCACCATCTGTGAGGAAATGAGACCTTATTGGACACTGCCAGCACTTGGGGCTTGGACTTCCCAGCCTCCAGAACTGTGAAAAATTTCTGTTCTTTGTATGTTACCCAGTCTAAGGTATTTTGTTATAGCAGCTCAAATAGAGTAAGACGCCAATCCCTTCAAGGTTCCTAGACAACCACTGCTAAAACATTCAATCATAAGGCTTTTCTATTCAAAGTCTTCCAGGAGAAAAGAGAAAGCATGACAAGACTGCCTTATAATTTTGTAATCATTTTGCTTTTTCTATCTGCCAAGTGTCTTATTCCTCTATGCCCTTCCAGTCATGTAAGGCACTCACTCTGCCTCTAGGGTATAGAAGTGTATGTGCATCTAGTGAATATCAACCTAAAAGTGAAATTCCTGGGTTATACAGAACGTGTGTGTATGTGTGTGTGCAGAGCTTACATATGTATTCCTGTAAGAGTAGAAATCATCAATTTCCCAAAGTGATGGCACCATTTTCCATTTCCACCAGCAACATATGTACTAATTATTCTCATCAACATTTTGTATTGTCAGTGAGTTTGCAATAGAATATCATTGGGGTATGACTTACATTTACCTGATTATGAATGAGGCTAAGCACCTAATTTAATAAGTAGACTATAATAAGTATAATACTTTCCATAATTTTTTAAAGAGACCTTCAGATGATTGAAATTCAACACTGTGCATATTTTGTTTAGCACATCTTTAGCTACATCTAGTTTTCATGTATCATATTTTTGTAATGATTCATTCAAATATTTTCTAACTTATGTTGTGGTTTTATCCATTTTATAAAATGCATGGAGTTTTTTTGAATATTATTTTGTTGATTTCTAACTTTATTCCACCGTCAGCAGGGAACATGCTCTATATTATTTCAGTCCTTTGAAATGTGTTGCGACTCACTTTAAGGTCCAGCATTTTGTAATTGCAGTGTATGAAATAAGTGTGCACTTTACAGATGTTGTATGCAATATTCTAAAGGCCCATTTAATCCATTTTTAAAATGTATGTGCTTGTAAATATGAACTGATTTTCGTCTGTTTATCAGAGCTGAGAGGTTAATAAAATTTGAGGCTCTATTAGTTATACACAAATTTAGACCCTTTATTCCCAAAGGATTAAAAAATATTGAAACAAATCATATAGCTGTAATGAAAATATTAATAAAAATGTCAAAGATGAGAGAGAGATCTCGTTTATACCATTAATAACTTTATAAAAACTAAATGTTAACGGCTGACAAGTGGCGTGGTGATTAAGGACACTGATTTCCCACATGGCCAACAGCAGTTCAAGTCCCAGACCTGGCGGCTTGCTTTCTTACTTTCCCTCTCTCTCACCGTCTCTTTTACTCTGTCCCTCTCTGGTCAAATTTAAATAAATAAATAAATAAAAATAAAAAAATTCTTTAGAAAACAACTTTAAATGTTAGATATTCCAATAGTATTCCCTCCTTTTGCTTTTAAAATATGTATACTTATTATACTACATACTTGTGTGTGTGTGTATACTACATAAGTATTTAATATACTTATTATACTATATATAGTATGGTATATCAACTGTATTTTTTTTTCTATATATTACTAAGTTAGTAGTGTCTATATTACAGAACTAAAGCCATGTCATGTCCCTGTCTAATTTCTACTTAAAACTAAATAAAATATAAATGTTTTGGAAGTGATTGCTCAAACATTTTTATTGGTTAGTCCAAAAAGTTTGGAGATCATTATTATTATTAAACATTATTCTTTGAAAGTTACTTTCTAGGTTTTATTTTGGATAAGAAGTCTCTACCCCTCACCACCCCTACCCCATTTACCTCTCTACATGATTTATTGAATTAATAGTACTTGTCACAAATTTTATACACACACACACACACACACACACACATGTTTACTTATTTACTAGATTGTAAACTCCAACAAGATAAAGGTTATGTTTTTTTTTTTTTTATTTACTAACAATACCCAGAGTCTAGGACATGGTCTGCAAATTACTAGTCATTCAATATTTATTGCAGGATTAAAAGGATTATATATTCTTCTTTTCATTCCTTTTCCTTTTCTTCTCCCTTTCTCCTTCCCTTCCCTTCCCTCCCCTTCCCTTCCCTTCCCTTCCCTTCCCTTCCCTTCCCTCCCCTTCCCCTCCCTCCCCTTCCCTCCCCCCCCCTCCCCTTCCCTTCCCTTCCCCTCCCTCCTGGAACACTCATCTACTCACCTTCTCCCTAACTTCAATATTGTCCTCTGGGAGCCCCTTCCCTTCCCTTCCCTTCCCTTTCCCTTTCTTTCTTTTTTAATTGCCAGAGGCCATGCACTAGCACAGTGAGAAACAGAGAGGCAGAAAGAGAGGGAGAGGGAAAAAGCACCCCCAATGGAGCATGAACCTGCCACAGTCTCTTCTCCATTCATTTCCTCATCCTTCTAGAATTTGGATCATGTGCAACACGTGCCTGTTGTGTTTTTCAGGACGTAGGGCCAGGATTGGAACTGTGGTTAGCCATGTGGGATCCAGTGTGCTTAACCATTAGGCCATGGGGCCAGCTCGAGATTATGTTTCCAAGTGTGACAGACTCAGTGTTGTAGCCGTCCTCTAAGATGATCCCTGATGAGTACACCAGATAGTCACACTTCTGTGCGTTTTCCTCTCACATGTACAGGGGAGGGTCTGTGTGACCAAGAGAATACGTAGAGCAGAAGTGATGGTATGTCGCATTGCTGCTTCTAATTTGACCTCTTTCTCTTTTTTTCTGTCCTTTGTCCTGGAGGAGGTCAGTTAACCCCTGCCAAACATTTGCAAGCATGGACTTAGAAATGGATCTTCTAGCCTTGGAGATGACCACAGTGTGACAGCCACATCATTAGAGACCATGAGACAGAACCACAAAGCTAAGCCGCTCCGGAATCCCAGAGCCTCAGCAGCTGTCTGGTAATATGTGTTTATTGTTTTAAGCTGCTTAGCTGGGGGTCATTTGTTATGCAGCTGTGGATAACAAATACACTTGGGTTTGAATACCAGTGTTTCCCTGTACTAGCCATATGTGCTTGAACTTAGGGCTTCATCTTGGGAGCCTGTTTTCTTTTTTCCAAAATGGTAATAATATCTACTTATAGTGCTGTTGAAGCACAGCTCCTGATACTTAGTAGCTTTTTAATAAGTAACTAATTGTATGTATGTGCAGGTACATGTATGTTTGATAGTCTTGCTTGTTGTGATCCTCTTGCCTCAGCTTCCCTGTAGATGGGACTAAGCCCTGTGCCATTGGGCGTGGCTTTGTTTTTTTTTTTTTTGTTTTGTTTTTTTTGTTTTTTTTTTTAAGAGTGGACTGGGAAACAAACCCGGGCCTCTCATGTGGCCTCAGCCAGCAGAGCAGCAGTGTTCAATGTGTGCTCCCAGCGCTAGGTCTGTTTAAAAAATTATATTTATTGTAACTAGGGTGAAAGCTCAAGAACAAAGTTGTAGGGCAGCTAGAAAGGGCAAGCATGGGGTCCAGCAGGTGGTGTAGAGGTTGAGGCACTGGATCCCACATGGCTGGCTGTGGGGTTCAAGTTCCAGATCTGGCAGCTTGAAAAACACACTGGATGTGTGTGCATGCACACCCAAAACCCCAAGAGGAGAATGGAGGAGAAGGGATTACAGTGTGGCCATCCCTGGGGGTGAGGGTGATTTCTCACTTTCCCTCTCTCTGTCTCTTTCTCTGTTTCTCTCTGGTGAGCACACAAGCCCTGTAGAAAAAGCTTAATAAACCACTACCAATGACAAACAAACAAGGAACTAAACAAAAAAAGGGGCAAGCATAAAAGTAAAAAAAAAAAAGAAAAAAGAAAAAAGCCACCTCTGGACATTATGGGTAGGGACAATTAGTTTGGACTGCTTTCTGGACTAATTAATCACACTCCACAAGAGAAGGATCAAAAGTGGTTCAGAAAAAATTAAAATAAACAAAGTTAAATAAACAAATTCTTTAAAATAGAAAAGGCTGGGGGGGGGGCAGGTGGCATGGTGGTTAAGGGCACTGGACTCCCACGTGGCCGATCACTGTTTGAGTCCCTGATCTGTTGGCTTGCTTTCTCACTTTCTCTCTCTCTTTTGCTCTGTCCTTCTCTAGTCAAATAAAAATAAATAAATAAATAAATAAATAAAGTTAAGTAGAATAATTATTTAAAAAAAAGTAGTTCAGAAAAGGTCAAAATCTATGTGCTGCTAATTTCCATTCTTTCAGTGGAAACCACACTAAAATATATGAGGGAACTTGCAAAGGTTCATGGAAAATGTAGATTATGAGGAAAACTACACATGAATTTCAAAATCTTTTTATACCAAAATAAACTCCTGCTTTAATTCAATTTTTCCACAGGCATTTTTCAGTCCCCTTGTATAATACACACTCTCTTGTTGTCTTTAACAATATATTTGCCAGGTCCAGGACTCGAACCATGACAGGCCATGTGGGATCCAGCTCCTTAACTCTCACATTACCTTCCGGCCCCAAATCCAAATTCTTTACTGTGATATAAGGCCCTACATTAATTAGCTCCACTTTGACTCTATTTCTTCCTTTATTATTTCTAAGTATTATTTTTTATTTTTTAGAGAGATTTTGCTATAGGGTACTCTTACCAGAGAGACAGAGAGAGACAGAAAGCAAGAAATCACCTCCTGAGGGGATGGCCTTGCCACAAGCCCTTCTCCATTTTCCTCTCAGAATCTTGGGCATACACATGCACACACGCCCAGTGTGAGTTGGTTCTTGTTTTTGTTTTTTGGAGAGGTTTTTACTATAGGGCATGTGCACTTGCCAGAAAGACAGAGAGAGACAGAGAGACAGAAAGCAAGAAATCACCCCCAGGGGGATTGGCCACACCACAATCCCTTCTCCTCCATTCTCCTCTCATGATCTTGGGCACGCACGCACACGCGCCTGGTGTGAATTTAAGCCACCGGGTCCAGGACTCAAACCATGGCCCACTACGTGGGAGTCCAGCAACATAGCTATTATGCCAACTACTGGTCCCCCCAGTGTAAATTTTTTAAGCTCCTGGGTCTTGGACTCGAACTGTGGTAGACTACATTGGAAGTCCAGTGAAGCAATCATTACACCATCCACTATTCCCTTTTAATGATTTTTTAATTGCAAGAGAGTACAATTAAAATGTGCTCATTAGAGACAGAGACGGGGGTGGGGGGAATACTGGCTCCCCCTTGGGGCATAGTCTTGCCATAATCCCTTCTCCATTTCTCCATCCTGTTGAATTTTGGGCACATGTGGACATATGCCTGACATGAGGAACATGAGGACCTGGGATCCAATGTTTGATTTGCAGGCCGCCATGTGGGATCCGGCTCCCTGAAGCACTGGTCTGCGGGCTGGCTGTCATGCTGTTTCTGGTATTTATTTAGGCCTTCCTTCTGTTCCTCAAAGACACCAAGCCTGTCTCTGTCTGTACGTACTTGCTCTTCTTTCTGCCTGAGGATCTTCTTTGCCTATGGTTTTCTCTGTGTCATCTCTAAAGGCCCAGCTCCAAATGTCACTTTCCCAGAGAGGTGTTCTGTACCTGACAAAAGCATTCTTTATCTCACTGCCCACTCTCCTAATTTATCCTCTTCATGTCACTTATCATGATCCCGAATTGCGTTTTTGTGGACTTGTAGGAATATCCCAAGATAGCAGACAGCTTGTCTGGTAGGTTCTTTGCCTTCTGCAGCACCTGGAATGGAGCCTAGTATGTAGAAGGTCTTAGTAGATAGCTGTTGGTTGGGAATGTGGGTGTCTGGCATGGCACTCTTACTTTGAAACCTAGTTTCTGAGGAGAAGTGAAGAACACTGAAAAAGGAACATGGCCGGCAGCCTGGGGCTTACAGACTCACCCCTCCTGCCCTCCCACGTCCCACAGCTGGCAGGATCCTGTCCGTCTTGCAGTGTGAAGGAGAGGGCTTGCACTCTTCTCAGACCCCTGCGATGTCTTCTACATCCTTGGTTGCCTCATAAGAAGACAATATGGTGACTAGGGCAATACTTTTCCCTCTCAGGATTCCAGAGAGTTCCTAAACAGGACACTTTTTCACGCATCTGGAACATTCCTAACTTGTATAAATGATTCTCTTCTGGTTGACTAGCCCAGCCACCATGTTTCCAGCTACAGAGAGAGGAGAAGTGCTTCCCTACTTCCTTTCTTCTTTTCTTCTTCTTCTTTTCTTCCTCTTCTTTTTAAAATTTATAAGTTTATCATTTATTTGGAACCACCCTAGACAAGATCTTGTCAGGCTGTGACCCTGACCACCTGGCCCTCCAGGATCTTGGACATGCGCATGTGTACCCTGTGTGCTTTCAAGCCTACTGAGGATCTGAACCAGGAGTTGTCCATATGGCTTCCAGCGCTGCAGTTCAGTTTGCTAAAGACAGCTCCACCAGGCTAGGCCTCAACAGGGTCTTCATGTTACAACCCACCCCTAGGCCAGCCAGCCGGAGATTATGGGCATGTGCATCCGCAGCATACTCAGGGAGGCATCTGGATGCAAACCTGGAACCCTCCCATGTGAGTCGGTCTTGCAGAGCCATCACCTGGTTCCTGCTTCTCTGCCTCTGCTGGACCTTGGGTAGGCTCTGTCTGTAGTCATTTACCCCAGATGTTTAAGATCCCGAGTGAGGAATGGACCTGACACATCCCTTTGACAAGACCTTGTGGACAGGAGATGAACAAAGAAGCAAACTCGCTTACTTAGATATTTCAGAGCTGTGTTTGCTTTCCTCCCAAGGCTGTGCTCATTAAAATCGAGTGTCTGTGCCAGTGCTGGCTGGAGGCGAGGCATGGACATTCTCTCCGCTGACAATCGCTGGTGGTCTGAGCTGACTCACCCTCATGCTCTCACCTCCTGTGGCTCTGCCTTGGCGCCTGGTCCTGGGAGGCTGGCATTCTTGCAGTAATCTCAGGCTGCTGCCACGAGCCATGGGCAAAAACAACAGGACTTTTTCTAGGGAGTTCACCACAAGCCTCGTGGTTGAGCCACTGGCTTTTACTGCTGCCTGCTTTAGGTTTGGGGCAGTGGAGGTAGGGCGAGGGGAGGCAGATTTTTCTCACATGAGGAAACTTGAGAGCCCTCTTGGTTGGGGGTGTTCCTGTTCTCCACCACACAAGGATTGAAAATGTTTTTGGGAGCAGCAGTTGGTGTGATGGCTATGTCACTGGACTCCCATGTAGTCGACCATGGTTCGAGTCCTGGACCCAGGGGCTTAAACTCACGCCGGGGGCATGTGCATGCATGCCCAAGATCCCGAGAGGAGAAAGGAGGAGAAGGGATTGCGGCGTGGCCATCCCCACTGAGGAGTGATTTCTCACTTTCTGTCTCTCTGTCTCTCTCTGTTTGTCAGGCGAGCATATTCTCCCTATAGCAAAAACCTCTCCAAAAAAAAAAAAAAAAGAAAAGAAAAAGGAAAAGGTTGTGCAGATACATTTGATCTGTCCTTTAGGTAAGTGGGTAGAACATTCCAGCCACACAAACTTCAGAGACTCAAGACTTGATTAGTGACTTTGGCACTCGTCGCACACCTAGTGCCAGAAATGAACTGAAGACTGATTTGACAAGAAGCAGAGGTCGTAGGCGGGGAGGCTTTGGCAGCTCCCGGAGGAGCTGCCCTGGGGTTTTGTTCAGATGGCTTGTCTTCCTCCAGAGCTTGCCTGTGTCGGCGTGGGAGTTCAGTCAACAACTCCTTAAGCACCTACTCGACACCGGCAATATAATAATAAATAGAGTTAAATAATAATAATAATAAATAGAGTTAAATAAGATAAATTTTTTTTGGAGAGGTTTTTGCTATAAGGGTGTGTGCATTTGCCAGAAAGAGAGACAGAGAGATTTATTGCTTCTGTTTCTGTCATTCCTAAAAGGCTTCATTTTTATTTTTTAAGGTTTATTTCTTCCACAAGAGAGAGAGAGAGAGAAACAGAGAGTGAGTGCACCCAACAAGATCTTGATGTCATTACCCACTGGATAATGGGCAAGCTGGATTTGAACTGGGGACCTTTCCACCTGGGGTTGTCTCACAGAATGTCACATTGTAACACTGTGCTAGTGTCTGGCTACCCAGAATGCTTCTCGCAAAGAGCACGTGGCACTTTGGGAGGAGCCTGATTTGTAAGGAGAGCACCATGTTGAGAGGAAGCGCAAGCTAGCCACGTGGAGTGAGCGTGTGAGAGGAGTGCTAGAGGGCTGCTCTGGGGAGGGAAGCCTTCCTGGGCTTCCTCCTTACCCAGCTGCTAGCAGAGCACGGCTGAGCCATGACCTCAACTAATGCCACGTGGAGCAGACCTACCAGGCCGTGCCCCTAGAATGGTACACAAATAAAATGGCTGCTGTTTTAACTCACTGTGTTTTGGGGTAGGTCGCTACACAGATAGGGATAATTAAAACACACATACACATTCTTAGACAATGATGGAAATAGGCCTGGAATGCTATAGGTGTCTGAGCCGGCCTGTGGTGATGACAGGGTGGCCATGGAATGCTTCCCAAAGAAGCTTTGCTGGAGTAGAACGTTCTCTCCAAAGACCTAGATTTAAGCCAGCTGTGGGGGCGAGGAGGGCTGTCTAGATGTAGGGGAACAGACCAAGAAAACATGGTAGCGATGAATAGCATGACACCTTATGTAGGGGGTCTTCAAGCAGGTGCAAGGCAAGGAGAATTGCATAAGTTTGCACAGGTATTCAAAGTAATAATAATAATAATAGTGGTCAATAACAGTGATTGAATACTTAATATACGACAGATACAGATCTAAGGTTTTATATCACGAATCCATCGAACTCTCATAACAACCCTAAATTATTATTATCTTTATACATTGGAAGGAAACGAGGCACAAAGAAATGAAGTGACTTGCTTAGGGGCACATCGCTGGAAAGTGCAGGTAGGGATTTGAACCCAGGCAGGATCTCGGAGAACTTTGTGTGTCTCCTGAAAGAGCTAGAGGTGATGCAGTGGGGTTCAAAGGTTTTATGTAAGGGCTTGGTCCCCTCAGTAACTCCGGGAGTTTTCTGATTTCTCACACTTGGTTATTTTCTTTGCCTAGTGTCTGTTTCTCTGTAGTGACCAGCAGGGCCTGTGAGCTTGCGTTTGAGGGATGTCGGACAGGAGAAGGTGTGGGGGATGTGTCCTACTCCACAGCTGGCCGCAGGGTTTGGGAGAGGACAGACCCAGGGGGAGAATGGATGTGGCAGCCACTCACTAAGAGAAGAATGTGAACCACATCCTTGACCCGTGGAAGAGTGAGCATAGCAGGACATGCCACCAACCTGTTCTAGGAAGGTCTTCTGGGTCAAGGCACAGACGGGCTCATGGGCTTTGCAGACTCTCTGTCATTCTTGCTCTTCTCTCCGTGGCCTGTAAGGACATTAGCATCAAAGAGCAAAAACAGCTGTTGATTTCTCGCAGCCATTAGCCAAGAGAGCATTCCACAGACATTCAGAAATGCTCACCTGGCCACAGCTGATGCTTTCAGAAGGAAGGGGTCCTCGTGGGTGAGCGCCTACATGCGCCACATCCGCGTTCTCTTCGTTCCCTGTGTCCACACGTCATGGAGGGCAGCTGAGCGAAGGCAAGAGAGCCTAAGTTTGTATGCAGGTGTGTCATGTCCTCGCTCCAGCAGCTTCTGTGTGAGGAGAGAGAGGCAGAGTGCATGAGAAGTAAGCTGGCCTCGGGTCAAATAGAAGCCAGGAGACTTAGTGTGGGTGACACTTGGTGTGTGCGACGTGAGCACATGTCTGAAGTTCTCTAGATCCCAGGGTCCTCATCTGTAATGTGAGAATGTTGGATGAGGATGAATTTTGCCACACGTAATGAAAATAACCACAGCTAAGGATTACTGAGCGTGTATCAAAAACTTGACCTCTGCTAAGCACTTCGTACATGTCATTGATTTCATCTTCATAATAACCCAAACTCGGTGAAGCTCACTGAGCCTTCTCTTACCCCATCCACAGCTCCCTGGATGCATAATCTTTTGCTGTGTATCCACTTCCTTCATGTCTTAGTAGATTAAAACAAAAATTAAAAATGCACAGCCCCAGAGTGTCTGTGGGACAGGAATTCCAGAGCAGATTGACTGGGTGGTTCTGGCTTCTGGAGTCTTCTATGAGTTTGCTGGGACTACAGTCATCTGACGGCCTGCCTGGGATCAGAGGATGACTTTCAATATGGCGGATTGGCATTGACTCTTGGCAACAGGTTTCATTCATCATCACCCTGCCTAGAGGACGGTCCCTGAGGTCCTTAAAGGTCCTCACGACATGGCAGCTAGCTTCCCTCAGGGTGAGTGATTCTGCTGTGGCAGCTGCAGTGTCTGTCATGACTGATCCCCGGAAGTCACCACCACCATTTCCACAATACCTTGTGGTTACCTTGGTCAGCCTGTTCTGTGTGGAGAGAACACCCAAGGGCATGAGAACCGGGAGGTGAGCACCACTAGCTGCCTGGCCCGCCTTCCCTCTAAATTCTTTTCTTAGAAAATTATCTTATTGGGACCAGCAGTTGGCCTAATGGCTATGTCTCATGTAGTCGACTGCAGTTCGAGTTCCAGACCTGGTGGCTTAAACTCATGCTGGGCGTGTGTGCATGCGTGCCCAAGATCCCGAGAGGAGAATGGAGGAGAAGGGATTGCAGCGTGACCATCTCCCCTTGAGGGTGATTTCTCACTTTCTGTCTCTCTGTCTCTGTCTTTCTGGCAAGTGCACGTACCCTATAGCAAAAACCTCTCCAAAAAAATTATCTTATTTAACTCTATTTATTATTATTGTTGTTGTAAAATTTGACAAGAGAGAGAGAGGTAGATAGAGAGAAGGAAAGTGAGAAAGCAAGCCGCTTGGTCTGAAACTTGAACCATGGTTGGTCATGTGGGAGTCCAGTGCCTTTAACCACCACACCACTGGCCGGCCCCACACCCTAAGTTTTTATCATATTACTGTGTGTTTTGCTTTCAAAAACACTTATATAAAATTACCTTTTTTTAAAAAAAGTTTGAGCCCATTTCCTTCCCTCTAGAAAGTAAGCTACCTAAAAAAATTCATCTTTGTGTGTGTGTGTAGGGATTTTTTGCCTTAGGGTGCATGCACTTGCCAGAGAGAGAGAGTGAGAGGGAAAGTGAGAAATCACCCTCCAGGGGAAATAGCCATGTCACAATCACTTCTACTACATACTCCTCTCATCTTGGGCATGCATGCACATGCACCTGGCATGAGTTTCAAGCTACCGGGTCCAGGACTTGTACTGTGGTCAGCCATGTGGGAGTCCAGTGACATAACCACTTCACCGCCTGCTGGCCCCAGCATCTTTTTTATTTTTAATTGCCCAAGGGTGCAAGAACACACATGTGCACTGCATGCATTTACGTGTACAAGAAAGGACACCTTCCCCCCAGTGGGATGTGGTCACACTGCAGTCCTTTTCCTCTTCCTGTCAGGGTGTGAGGCACACGTGAACATGCACCCTTGTGCTTTTCATGCCACTGGTGCCAGGGTTTGAACTGAGGTTGGCCACATGGGATCATTCCCAGTACATAGTCCTTAACCACTGCATAAGGGGCAGGCCGTCATCTTTCTTGCTGGGTATTTCCAGCACATAGATCAGTGACAAGTGCATAATCGATGCTTTTAGAAAGCTTACTTATGTCTTCAGACACACACACACACACACACACACACACACACGCTCTCATCAGTATTTTCACACCACAGTCCGCCTCCAGCTCTAGCTGCCAGGATAATTGGCAGGTTGTGTACCTCTAGCTTGTCCAGGGAGGCCCCGGGATGTGAACAGGGACCTTCTCATGTGGGTCCACATTGCAGAGTGTTGCATTACTCCTGCACCACCACCAGCTGGTCCTTGATGCCCAATATGAAGCATGAGCTAGTTACTATTATTACTGCAGCTTCTGATATAGAAAGAAGCTCAAAGAAGTCACTGTGCCTGAACTTCCATAAAGCATAAATGGCAGAGCTGGGAACGAACTTACCCATGGGGACTATGACAGGAGCCTGTACAGAGAGCACTTGGTGGCCCCATGCTGTCACTGTGCAAGTAGAATGATGTCTGGACATGGCGAGCGTGGTGTCTGCAGCAGAGGGCTGGAAGAAGTCCTGAGAATTGGGGAAGACGAGGAGGAAGTGTGTGTCTATATGAATGGGCACGTGTGTGTGGTTATATGAGGGGATGGGTGCGTACACAGTTGTGTACACACATGTTGAATGTGTATGCACGTGTGTGTGTAAGAGAGGGGCAGTGAGGAAGAGAGTGTCAGATCGTGCCTGGGTGAGCACGTGTGTGTATGGTAACTGATCAGTAAAGCGGAGCTAATGTACTCTGGATGGCATTTAACGACACAGACCTGGAGTGAATCCTTTGACCTTAGTCTTTTGGGCCTCTACGTTCTTAGAAAAATTTGTCCCCAGGGAATATCCTTATTAAAACGACTTAGCAAATTTTCTTTTAAAAATCCCACAAGCAATTGAAATAATTATCTGGCTAGCAAACATATTGCCAAATTACACATGGATTGCTAACTTGATTAGGTTTGTGGGAATTATCCATTTTCTGGATTATCTACCAGAAAAAAAAAAGTCTGTCTGTTGGCCACCCACTCTTCATTCTCCTTCCCAACCCCCTGCAGGAGGGGCCCTAGTATTCATCAAAAACACAATGAGGTCCTCTGAGAACAATGCCTGACTCGCTCCCTCCCCTGGGCTGCGTGCTGGAAATTTGGGAGAGGAATGGCAGAAAATCATTATGATCACTACTCTCTCACTTATTCTCCTTCCTCTGAGGCTTTCTGGGTACTGAGTTTGGGAGCTGGGTGCTGTCTGTGTGAGAAGGCTCTTTGGTCTTTGAATGAGAGTGGGTAGGATCCAGGAGAGATGCCATAGAAGTCAGCCACTGGGACTGGCTCTGATCTAGCCTTGAAGGGAAGATGATGATGGCCCCTGGGTTTCTTCAAGGTCCAACCCAGTTCACCAGAGTAGGAGAGAAGAGAGAGATTCTACGCAAAAGCCCTACCCGGGAAAAACAAAAGAGTTTACGTTTCACTTGAAGGTTCCCTCAGGAACATGTGGGTGGCTGTGGTTAGCTGGACCCAAGCTAGACCTGGCTGAGAGATTGAAATAAGCTTCTCCTGAGAGAGTGACTTTGTCTTCATCGACAGAGTTGTGGTAGAGACAGAATATCCCTGTGTCAGAGAAGGGCGTTCTCTCTGTACTTGCTAGTCAGGTTCAAGTTGATTGGAGGAAGATTCTGCTAGGCCCCACTTTTCCTTTTTTGTGACTCCCTTATGAGGGAGCTACAGCACAATGGTTAAGAGGACAGCCCTTGGAGTTTGTCTGGCTCCAGCACTTACAAATTATGTGACCTTAGGAGAGTGACTTAATTTCTCTGTGCCTCTATTTCCTCAAGTGTGAAATGGGGGGTAATCGTTGTTCTTCATAGAGCAGTTGTGAGGGTGAAAGTGCGATAATACTTTCGAAGTTCTTAGAAAAGAATGTCGTTTTTAAGAATTTACTTAACAAACATGTAGGGAACAATTTATATTGCTCTGTGCCAGGCAAGGGAAGATGGTGGAAGAGACCCAGTTCTGGCTCCCAAGAAACTTCTAGTCTAGTGTGTTGGGGGGTGAGAGGCAGAAACATGGCCCCTGGAGAGGTCCCCATTCTTGTCTCTGGAACCCGTGAGTATGTCAAGATTGGCAGGGAACTAAAGATGGTAGAGAGAATTAAAATTGCTCATCAGCTGAACTGAAAATGGGAATACTAACCTGGGTTATCCAGGTGGGCAAATGAATATATCATGCAATTTCAGGTAATGATAACTACCAAGAAGACAATGAATCAGGGTAAAAGGATAAAGAGTGATGGGGGTGTGGGCTCCTTGAGATGGTCTGGGAAGGCTTTCCTTGGGGAGATGACATTTCAGAAGATGTTTGAAGGAAATGAGAGAACTGTCCTTGGATCTGCATCCCAGGCAGTGGAATGGAGTCTTCAAAGACCTTAAAGAGGGAGAGATCTTGGAAAATTGAGAAGAGTAAAAGATCAGTGTAGCAAAGGCACCATGGGAAGTGAGAAAGCAGTGAGCGATGGGACCAGACAATGTAGAGGTCATATCCTACAAGCCCTTGGAGTTTGGGTTTTATTCTCAATGTAACAGGAACCCATCGGAACCCTCCAGCCTCCTGCAGAGGAATGATGGGAATGGATTTACTTTTTACAAAGGTCACTCAGGCTGCTGTGGGGGGAATAGTTTGGAAGGGGTTAAGAAAGGAGAATGCAATCCAGGTTAGGAGGATACAATGGAGAAGAGAGGACTAGACTCAGCTGATGGTGCTAGAGGTGCTGAGAAGGAGTTGGATTCTAGACGTATCTTGGTGAATAGAGATGACTGGACTTCATGATAGTTTGGATCTGAGGTTTGAGGAGGAAAGGAGGGAAATCAAGAATACCTAGGATGGGTCGAGGTGAGCTGGAAGGATGGATGTGCCATCTACCTCCAAGAAGACAGGAGAGGGATGGATCTGGAGGACAAAATTCCAGAATGTTCTCATAATAAATGCTTAAAGATGATTTCTAGTATCTGATGCTCCCAAAATGCCTATTGTTTCCTGTCTCCATATCTACGTTCATGATATTTCCTCTTTCTGGAACTTTCTCCTCATAGTCTATTGTTAAGGATTAAATTCACACCATCCTTCAAGGCTCATTTCCAATGCCATCTGCTTCCTATTTTCACTGTAGGAGACTTCTCTCTTTATTCTGACTCCTTAGAGTCTAGTATTTGAGCCTCCTTCCTTGTTTTTTAGACCTTATTCATGCAAATGCCCTATCTTCCCTTCTGCATGGTAGTCTCCTTGAAGGCAGGGGCATTCATTACTCTTCTTGAGTTCCCTGCTGCACAGCAGTTTACCCACGGGAGGTAAGCCATAAACGTTCGCTAAATGGAATTCCATGTGACAGCGAAGATGATGCCATTGTGTGGAGAAGTTGAACTAGATATTATTCTCTAGGGCTAGTTTCTGCTCTAAAATATTATGATGTGTTTGATTGCAGGTTAATCTCCCTATTATTCAGAAGGGGTCTAAGTTGCCTAGTTCCACACTTGATGACAGAGTGCATGAAGAATGTACTCTATCTTCAGTGCCAGCCCAAGGAGAAGGAAAGACTGAGTTAAAGAACACATACAAATATGGTTTTCAGATGCAAAGAGAAATGGTTTCAGACTTTGCACAGTTTTATATCATCCATTCTTTCTTTCTTTTTTTTTTTTTTTCTATTCCCTTTTCTCTCCTTAGAACTTTGTACTAGGTCAAAGACAGGAAATGACGGTAGGATGCCAGTATCATCTTTAATTATTCCATTTCCACAACTGTACAAGAGTCCGACATGTATTATATATTAATGACTTGCCTTTGGCAGTGCACATACGTATCTATTTCCAAGATAGATACACAGTCGAAGATTGCATAATGGGACATGCAGTTTAGGGAAGTTGTTGCTCTTAGCAATAACCTGTATTTTTACTTTTATCTGTGTATCAGCTAGCTTGTGCTCTATGACAAACAATCCTACAACCTAGAAGATTAAAACAACAACCATTTTTTGATAGGTTTGATATGGTTTATTATCTGTCAATGAAGATGTGTATAGTATGCTCAACTGGGCTGGACTGAGGTGTATATCATGCTGGGTAAAGTCGCTTTTACAATCTAAATGATGTATAGCAATGAAATGTGTAAATAATAATAATAAAGAAAATATAAAAAGAAATAAATACAATAACAACCATTTATCTCAATTCTGTAGTCTGGTAATTTGGACTGAGGTACCTGGGCAGCTCCGGTCTGGGCTGGGTTGGCTGATTGTGGTTGAACTCACTTCCATATCTGTGACATCTAGCCAGTTGGTTGGGGATGGATGGTTGATGACTTGGTAGAGGCAGCTAGGAAAAGTAGGTCACTCTCCACAGAGTCCTCATCTTCCACAGTCCTCCCCAGTCCTCTTTAAATGGTGGACATCAAGATTCTACAAGTTAGAAAGGAATTATGCAAAGGCCCAGGTTCTGAGCTTTTTGCTTTCTTTTTTTTTTTTTAAGTTGTTGTTGTTTTTTTTTTTTTTTTTCTTTCTTCCTTTTGCCCCATGGGGCTCATGTGCTCACCAGAGAGAGAGACAGGGGGAAACAGTGAGAGGGAAAGTGAAAAATCATCTCCTGGGAGAATGGCCATGTTGCAATTCCTTCTGCTCCTGGGATTTTGGGCACACGTGCACACGTGCCAGGTGTGATTTTCGAAACACCAGGTCTGGGGATTGAGCAGCTCTTGGTCATGTGGGAGTGCAGTGCCTTAACGACTATGCCACTTGCTATCCTCTTGACCTTTTCAGTGTTGCCTCTGTCATATTCTCTTACACATCACAAGCCTCACTCAGATTCAAGGGATGAATAAATTGTCTCCTGATGGAAGGAGAGCTGAAGTTGCATTGCTTTGGTTTATATATGCAGGGAAGGGGTAAACTATTGTAGCCATTTTTGCAATCTGTTGTCACAATCAGTGAGGGCACTTTTGGCTTAACAGAAAATATAAGTCGTTTAAACAACGAAGATACATCATCTCACGAAGACGCATTACCTCGCAAAAGAAGTTTGGAGGAGAATCCATTCTAGTATGATTTCAGCTGCTTAGCAATGCCCAAAATGGCCCTAGGTTTCCTTTTACTCCTTTTACTCAACTTTCCACTCTGTCATTCCCATTGTGGTTTTTTTTTTTTCTCTCTCTTTTTTTTTGGGGGAGAGGTTTTCGTTATAGGGCACATGCGCTTGCCAGAAAGACACAGAGAGACAGAGAGACAGAAAGTGAGAAATCACTCCCTGGGGGGATGGCCACACCGCAATCTCTTCTCCTCCATTCTCCTCTCGGGATCTTGGACACGCACGCACACGCGCCCGGCGTGAGTTTAAGCCACCAGGTCTGGGCTTGAACTGAGATCGACTACATGGGAGTCCAGCGACATAGCCATTATGCCAACTGCTGGTCCCTGTTGGGTTTTGTCCATATTTCAACAAGATGTCCATGAAAGTTCAGGCTTTATTTACAGACGGTAAAGTGCAGAGGAGAAAAATGGAATATCTCTGTCTTCTCTGTCTCGTGTCTTCTTTTAGAAATGAGAATAGGGACCAGCAGTTAGTGTTATGGCTATGTCACTGGACTCCCATGTAGGCGACCGCAGTTCAAGTCCTGGACCTGGTGGCTTAAACTCACGCCGGGTGTGTGTGCGTGTGTGCCCAAGATCCCGAGAGGAGAATGGAGGAGAAGGGACTGCGGCGTGGCCATCCCCCATGGGGGGTAATTTCTCGCTTTCTATATCTTTGTCTTTCTCTGTCTGGTGAGCGCATGTGCCCTATAGCAAAAACCTCTCAAAAAAAAAAAAATCACAAATAAAAAAAATAAAAAGAAATAAGAGTAATGTACAGAAGTTTTTGAAGTATTCCCATTGGATTCCATTACATCACAGGCTGTAGCCTGAACATAAATGGATTGGAGGGCTCTGTCCTTTGACTTTTTTTTTAAAGAATTATTTTATTTAACTTTATTTATTTACTTATTTTCATTTCACACAGAGAGTGACAGAGAGAGTGACAGAGAGAGAGAGAGAGAGAGAGAGTAAGCAAGCCACCAGGTCTGGAACTCGAACCGTGGCTGGCCATGTGGGAGTCCAGCACCCCCAACCACAATGCCACTTGCCAGCCCTTGTTCTTTGACTTTTACTACCAGTTGTTGAGACAGGAAGGTGGAGATAGGGGAGGTGAGCCAGGTGTGCGTTTCCCTCAAGAAACATGAGATTAGGAACGGTGAGTGGAGGGCAAGTAGCTGTACCCTGGACAATAGTTTTGAGCTTCTCCTTCTGATGTTCCTACCATTTATAGTGATTTCTTTAATAATCATGATGATGGGGACCAGCAGATGGCATAATGGCTACGTTGCTGGACTCCCACGTAGTCAACTATGTGGTCCAGGTTCGAGTCCTGGACCCAGAGGCTTAAAACTCATGTTGGGCGCCTGTGCATGAGTGACCAAAATTCTGAGAGGAGACTGGAGGAGAATGGATTGTGGGGTGGCCATCCTCCCTGGGGGGTGATTTCTTGCTTTCTGTCTCTCTGTCTGTCTCTGTCTCTCTGGCAAGTGCATGTGCTCTGTAGCAAAAACCTCTCTCTAAAAAAAAAGATGGTAATGATGATGACAACAGTAATCACAGTAGATAGTAAACATCTGTGCAAATATAACACTAATTCATCTAGTAGGAGGTGTTAGGGTGTCAAAAATTTCAAGTAAACTAAAACAAATAATTTTTAAAATGTAGGCTATGTTACTCTTACTTGGACTACTTATTTCTCCTACTTGAGCCATCTAATAGAAAGTGCAAGGAGGGGGGACCAACAGTTGGCATAATGGCTAAGTCGCTGGACTCCCATGTAGTCGACTGTGGTTCGAGTCCCGGACCCAGTGGCTTAAACTCACGCCGGGTGTGTGTGCGTGTGTGCCCAAGATCCCGAGAGGAAAATGGAGGAGAAGGGATCGGGGTGTGGCCATCCCCCCTTGGGGGTGATTTCTTGCTTTCTGTCTGTCTCTGTTTTTCTGGCAAGCATATGTGTTCTCTAGCATGTTTATTTTGATGCAAAACATTTTGAAGCCCATGCCTAATTTTTTCATGATACACATCTTTCATCAACTTCTTGGATGCTGTTGGATATTACTTTAAATCTCAAAGGCCACTGGGAGGTCAGAGTTTCACAGCTTCAACAATCAAATACAGACCAAAGGGATGAAAAAACAGCCACCAGCTAGGAAACTTTAAAACTTTTGTTTATGAACTACATTTGCCCTTAATTTGACTAAGCCTCACAACATCCATTGGTTCTCCTGTCTTTAAAATTTGCCCTGGAGTGACAGATATGGCCAATGCAAGTATCATTTCTCTAGAAAGTCTCAAGTAAATAGTGCCTCTCCTTTAACTCTTCTCCATAAACAAACTGCCTTGTAAAAAGGCCATCACCTTAGGAACTGTCAACTCAATCAGTTTTATGAAGACAGAGTAAAACTGCAAGGAAACTTGTAGATTTGGTCTGAGCCATTATTTTGCCAGTAAAGAAAGTGAAAGATTTTTAAAAAGGGATTTTGGACCATGCTTTGAGAAAGATGAAATTATGTAAATGTAAAGTAAATGCAATTTAAGTTTTTTTTTAAAAAGAAGTTACCCTGAAAGGCAAACTTCAAAAGTGCATTGTTCTACAGTTTCCTTCCATGTGTGATTCGTCTGAGTATCTATTTTCTCTCCTTGTTAAACTGCTTACGCTTCAAAAGCTTTTCCTCTTTCTGTAAGTACCACTGTTAAAGTGAAATCTGCCAGAGCATTTAGTGAATTCCAGACCCTGGGTTTCTTCTGTAGTGTTAGGGCTGATCCTCTGGTAGGGTTAGGAAAGGTTTGGGATTGTCAATCCTTTTAGGATAATGGAAATATCCATGACACGATTTCTAAGTGCTAATCGTGATCATTTTTGAAAACAATGAACAGAGTGGGTAATTGGTCACATGTTATTAGTGAAAATATAAATTTAGGGGCCGGCAGATGGTCTGGTGGTTAAGGGCACTGGATTCCCACATGGCTGACCACGGCTCAAGTCCTGGACCTGGCAGCTTGCTTTCTCACTTTCTCTCTCTTACTCTGTCCCTCTCTGGTCAAATGAAAATAAATAAATAAAGTTAAATAAAATAATTATTTAAAAAAATATAAATTTAACAAGTGATTGACTTGGAAGATATCATTTTCTGGTGTCATATATTGTAGGGTGCTATAGGTCAGAATCCAGGGCTGATGTTGGTTAGGAGGAAGTTGGGGATAAATTTCACCTTAGAATGTTGACTATTTTCTAAGAACCAAAAAGTTGCAGCGAAGGGACATTAAATACTTTTGCACCCTACTCTCCCTATTAAATATGGAAGAGGCCTGGAGGAATGCCCCCAAACCGTGGCATGACTCTCTCTGCGGTGACTCCTATTTGGGGGCGATTTTCCTTTGCATGTGGCTTGGTGGAATGCCTTGTCCTGGTGTCTAAGAAAGCTGAAGGGAAAGACCCTTCATCGCTCACAGCTCAGAGACTTGGGTATGGTCATGTATGATGCTGCCACCTGGAACTTACACATGTGGGCGGCTGATGCTGCCACCTGGAACTTACACATGTGGGCGGCTGGCACAGGACTTCCATTAAGCAAGGCAACTGAGGCTTCTAGGTTCCTCGGGTGTAATATTGAAGGAGGTACTCATTCTCAGAGTCGTGCAAGAGCTGATCTCCCTTTGTGAGCTCATGAGAGTGGATGCCTCCTTAAATACTTTGCCTTAGGCTTCTGGATTGTACCCCCTTGATCCAACCATAGTATGCTACTTGGGAAGTCAGCCAGCAGATCACCATGGGGGTGGAGCAGCCGATGGCGGCAGGGTGATGGTGGTGGTAGCGTGAGCGACAGCAGAAACAATGATGGTGGCAGTGGTTATATGCCACTCATCCAGTGGTTCATCTTGAACACAGGGATAAGGTTAGCTCTGGTTCCTAGGGTTTTGTTAGCTCCTTGATCATCCTTCCAATATATTCCTTTCCTGCTTGAGTGAATTAAGTTGGTTTCTGTTGCTTGCAACGAGGAACCCTGATTATATGATTATACGGTGGGATTCTAAGCAATTTGCTTTGTCTTTATCATTTTCTTTGTTTTCATTTTCATGTATTTGTCAGCAAGGTTTTTTTTATTTTTTATGAAGGGGAAATACTTTTGTTAACTTGCTTTGTATCAAGTAAATCAAAGAGTTCAGGGTAATCTTAGGACTGGGTTGGTTCAGTAGTTCAGCGATGTTAACATGGAGGACTTGGACTCTCCCATCTCTCCACTGCTCCATCAAGGATGCTAGCTGTCCTCGGTGAGAGGCAACCTGAATATGGCAAGTCAAGGAATTTTCTGCAGAAAGGGCAATATTTAGAAGTAGAAAAAGAATACTTTTTTTTGCCTTTTTTTTTTTTTTTTGAGAGATATTTTGCTATAAGGCATGTGTGCTCACCAGAGAGACAGAAAGAAATGGAAAGTGAGAAATCACTTCCCCAGAGGAGATGGCCACTCCACAATCCCTTCTCCTCCATTCTCCCTTTTTGATTCTGGGCATACATGCACACATGCCTGTGGGAGTCTGTGCACCAGCGAATATCACCCTTAGGTTTCGGTTTCTCAGAGAGCAAACAGTTACACAATGACAAAGGCCATGATTGGCTCACCTTCAAAACCTCACCTTCAAAATCATACTCTGATTGGCCACTAGAATCCCTCAGATTTGCATATCCGGTACCTCATGATTGGTCCACAAAAGCAGCCAATCATAACCCACCTTTTACAATCCTTCATTTACATATAGAACAACCAATCACCGCCCACCAACATGTATATAACTACGATCCCTGGCCCATAATCGCTAGAGGACCCTGAAGAGTTGTAACACTGCACCGTTCATCCCGTCTCTCACTCCTTCCCTCAGGAAATCTGTTAGACTGTCCTGTGGGTTGGGACACATGCCCAGCATGAATTTTAGGCCACTAGGGTCCAGGACTTGAACCATGGTCAGCCATGTGGGAGACCAGTACCTTAACCACCATGCCGCCCATCAGCTTCTCACTATGGTACATCTTTAAGAACAAGGAATCATTCACCAGGGGCTCTACTTTAGATTTCAATTTCATTTTATTGGCCAAAATAAGGTCACATGCCTGAGCATAGCCTAATCTCTGAAAAGGCAATGGAATTCTCCTTAGACAAGTCAGATCCATTCCTAAAGTTGGGGTTATTTACTCCAGAGGGCCAAGACTATCAGGCAAAGGAAAGTAACTGAATAAAACTGAGGTTCTCTTAGGAAAGAAAAGAGTAAACAGAGGCTAGGTAGACTGCAGAAGTTATCATTTATTTTGGTTGGTCATTGAGTGTTTTGGCTCATTTCTGGGTGTGTGGAAATAGTCTATACATTCTGACTAATATCACCACGTTTTTCATAAATATTCCATGCTTTCTACACAAATGTTATAATGAAACGCCTGCCCCTTCCCTCCTATTTTTGTTACCAGAGAATGTGGGAACCTTGAAGGCTCCAAATTGTAAATCCCAGCTGCCCTGGACCAAATAAATGGCCATGAAATGAATGGGTGGAAGTTGTAGAGGAATAGAGGAGGAAGCGTGGGGGCCGGGAAAATCCCACAGTGCTTTCCCTTTGGCCTGGAAATCCCTTCCCTGACAGGATCCCTGGTGTGTTCTTTGTGGAACCTCTCAAAACAATGGCTGGCGTAGCAAGTACTCAGAAAATGTTATGGGCTTTTATGATTATTTAGGGGTGATGTGTCTTCCCCACTTTCATACTCCCTTTTAGGTGGAGAAAGCTCCACTAAAGGGATATTCTCGTCTCCTGCTTCTTCCTCCACGTACCCACTGCTGAGTTGAGGAGAAACTGAGTATATTAGTTTCTCAGGGCCATGAAACAAATGGCCACCAACTAGTGGCTTAAAACAACAGAAATTGATTCTCTCATAGTTCTGGAGCCAGAAGTCTGAAATCGAGGTGTGGTCGGCGTTGGCTTCTTTGGGAAGCTCTGAGGGAAAATCCATTCTGTGTCTCTGTCCTCATTCTGGGTTGCCTGCAATCCTTTGCCATTCCTAGGCTTGTAGGAGCATCGCTCCAACCTCTGTCTCCATCTTCACACCACTTTCCCCTGTCTGTCTTCTGTCCCTACCCTCCAGGAATACTGTCCTTCAATTTAGGGTCCACTCTGGCCCAAGATGACCTCACCTCAAATCCTTAACTTCATTCTATCTGCAAAGATTTTTTTATCCAAGTAAGGTCACAATCATGGATTTTAGGTGGATTTATTTTATTATATTTATTTATTTTTAAAGAATTATTTTGGGACCAGCAGTTGGTGTAATGGCTAGGGCGCCGGACTCCCATGTAGTCGACTCCAAGTCCCGGACCCGGTGGCTTAAACTCACGCCAGGTGCGTGTGCATGCCTGCCCAAGATCCTGAGAGGAGAATGGAGGAGAAGGGATTGTGGTGTGGTCAATACCCTTGGGGGTGATTTCTCACTTTCTGTCTCTCTGTCTCTCTCTGTCTTTCTGGTGCGTGCACATGCCCTATAGTAAAAACGTCTCAAAAAATTATTTTATTTAACTTTATTTATTTATTTTAATTTGACCAGGGAGGGACAGAGCGAGAGAGAGAAAGTGAGAAAGCAAGCCTCTAGGTCCAGCACTCGAACCACAGTTGGCCATGCCAAGGTCCTGCAACCTTAACCACCATGCCACCTGCTGGTCCCTAGGTGGATTTATTTTTTGAGGGACTGCATTCGACCCACTACATGACACACACACAAGTTCCAGCTTCTTCCTTGCTTCTCCTTTTGGGAGAGCAAGCCTGCCTGCTGAGGTGTGCTCTTCTCTGATTCTCCTACGCTGATTTCCCAGGGCCTTTGCCCTCCATCAGAGAGCCAGCCATGGTCTAGCAGTTTTAATGATTAGATGGACAACGCTGTCTCATTCCAGGTTCAGAGTTAAAAATCCTTCTTCTCTGAAACTAAAAACCCTGATTGTTTAACTTCAACTTTTATCGAGTCAAGGTGATCGTCTGAGCTCCCATCTGCCCTACCCTTTGGTCCTAATTTCTCAGTTAGTTGAGAACTCAGGAATGGAAGAAAGCTGCCTTTTTATTGGCTCTCTGGAAAATTCAGTAAATATTACTTCAGGCTCAGTTCAAATGTCGATAACTTTCTAAATGCACCCTTCAATTCTCACAGGTAGAATTAACCATGTCTTCTGGACTTCCACACTCTTCTGAGTCTTACTGATCAAGACTTACTTTTCATATAATCTTCTGTTACTCCTTTTCTTCATTGAATTGCAGTTCTCCAAAAGCCGTCTTCCATTTTGAATCTATTTTAACAATTGAGACATCTTTTTTAAATTTTTTTTTTTTTTTTTTAATTTTTGTCACAGGGTGTGTGCGTTTTCCAGAAAGAGACAGAGAGTGAACGAAAGACAGGGAAAGCAAGAAATCATTCCCCATGGGGCCTGGTCATGTTACAATCCCTTTTCCCCCATTTCTTCCTTCTTTTGGGATTTTGAGCACACACCCTGCATGTTTTCCAAGCTGCCTGGTCTGGCTTTCAAACTGTAGTTGGCCCCTGCCGGGTGCATGTGCGTGCATGCCCAGGATCCCGAGAGGAGAATGGAGGAGAAGGGATTGTGGGGGGTGATTTCTCACTTTCTGTCTCGCTGTCTCTCTCTGTCTCTCTGGCGAGTGCATGTGCCTTATAGCAAAAACCTCTCCAAAAAAAAAAAAAACTATTTTGCTCTTTCTTTCTTCCCTGCCTATATTCTCTCTCTTGCTATAATTAGGGAAAAAAAAAAAAACTGAAAAACCCCCAAAAAACAAAAACAAACTGCCCTAACTCTGACATTATTTATAGCAGAGTGGAACCGTTGACACCGTCGAAGTCGAGATGGCAAACGCAGGGGGCATTATGCTGCAGAGACGTCACCATGGCCTGTTTGCCCGCTCAGCCACACCCCCAGTGTGGAAGGCTGCCGGACCGTGCTGTCTACCTGGGTTGGCACGATTTCCACCAGACCCTTGCTCCCCTGGCAACAGCGGACCTAGCTGAGAATGGATGTCCAACCCAAGGCAGCATTTACGGGGTGTCTGGTTTCAGCAAGGCAGGTTGAGGCCGGAGCTCTGCCCATTGTGGTCACTGTGTCCCCAGATGATGACCGGCTCATCAAACAAAGCCTTTTCTCTGCCATTTAAATTGGAGACCTACTGAGGGACTAAACCCAAAGGGTGAGCAGACAGCCTGAGGGATGGGAGCCTGCATCCACGGGGCACCGGGAGCCAGGACAGAGAAGCGAAGTGCAGAGAGCAGCAGGTGACAGGAGCAGAGGATGCAGGGCAGTGGGTGGCTGAGTCATCACCCGGGCAGGACCGGGCGGAGGAACGACAGATGCCTGCTGCCGAAGCCTCGTCAAGAACAGGTGGCTGGAGGTCTCCTCTGTCCTGAACGACATTCCGGCTCTGCCAGGCCCGGCTGGGCAGCTGCTAACCCTGCTTCCTGTCCGTCTCCGTGTCCTCCTGGAGCCTCGCGGCCAACCACATTAACCCAAGTCGCCGGAGCATGTCTCATTTCCTGGCAACCCGAAAGCGCCTCATCAACACCATGTAATATTCATACCGCTCTCACGGGCCCTCTCGGGTGGCACCGGCAGGAGTCTCTTCTTCACGGTTCTCCCTGACTAGACTCTTTGAGGTCAAGGACTGTGTTTAATGACTTTCGAAAGCCGTCCTGGGTGACCGAGACAGTGCCGTGAGATATATAGGCAGTGCTTTCCAATGGAGAGATGACGAATGAGGACCATGAATAGTCACACGGCCCACTTAGCCACTGGAAAACCTTTCGAGAAGATAGGATTTCGGTTTCTTGTGTGTGCATGTGTGCACGCATGTGTGTATGCATTGTAGTGTTTGTGCATTCACTACAGAGATAGAGATAAAGAGTGGAAAAGTGAGAAATCAACCCCCCCCCCCACCAGGGCAAGGTATGTCCATGCTGCAATCCCTTCTCTTCTAGCCTTCTCTTGGGATTTTGGGTATGCACACACATGTGCCTGGCATGATTTTTAAGCCTCTGGGTCTGGGACTTGAACCATGGAGTTGGACATGTGGGACCCAGTGCCCCAAACTTCGTGCCACCTGCTGGCTCTGGTTTCCTTCCTTTTTTTTTTATTATTGTTATTATTATTTTATTACCAGAGGGTACATTTTTTTTAGAGATATTTTTGTTATAGGGCACATGTGCTTGCTGGAGAGACAGAGACAGAGACAGAGAGACAGAAAGCAAGAAATCTCCCCCCATGATGGATGACCATGCCGCAACTTTTTCTCCTCCATTCTCCTCTCGGGATTTTTAGGGATGCATGTCCATGTGCCCAGCATGAGGTTTAAGCCACTGGGTCTGGGATATGAACCATGGTAGGGTATGTGGGAGTTCAGCGATGTAACTGTTATGCCACCTGCTGGTCCTAGGATTTGGGGCATACACACACAGGTGCCTGTTGTGAGTTTAACCCACCAGGTCCGGGATTCGAACTGCGGCTGACTACATGGGAGTCCAGTAATGTAACCCTTATGCCATCTGCTGGTCCCAAAAGTCATACACATAGAGAGAGAGACTCGATGCCACAATCTTCCAGCTTCCATAGTTTTGTCATAGGGCAGGTGCCTCCACTCCAGCATGTTCTCATCAGAGAGAGAGACAGAGAGAGAGAGAGGGAGAAATAAGACATGGTCACGCTGTAATCTTTGCTTCTCCATTTCTCCACCCGGTCAGGATTTGGGGCATGTACGCACACATGTCTCATTCCAGGTTCAGAGTTAAAATGATTTTTTTTTTGAGAGATTTTCACTGTAGGGCGCGTGCGCTTGCCAGACAGACAGAGAGAGACATAGAGACAGAAAGCGAGAAATCACCCCCCAGGGGGGATGGTCACGCTGCAATCCCTTCTCCTCCATTCTCCTCTCGGGATCTTGGGCACGCACGCACACGCGCCCGGCGTGAGTTCTAAGCCACCGGGTCCGGGACGTGAACCGCGGTCGACTACGTGGGAGTCCAGCGACATAGCCATTACGCTAACTGCTGGTTCCCTGTCCTGTATGATTTTTAAGCCACAGGGGCTAGAATTTGAACCAAGGCTGGCTATGTGGTTCTGGCTGGGGGGGGGGGGGGTGGTGGTGGCTTGTTTTCTTGTTTTGTTTTCTATTAGTAAGGGTTGTAAAAACTTTCACTCCCAAGAATTTTGTTTGAGGGACCAACAGTTAGCGTAAGGGCTATGTCGCTGGACTCTCACGTAGTCGACCGTGGTTTGAGTCCTGGACCCGGTGACTTAAACTCATGCTGGGCGCGTGTGCGTGCGTGCCCAAGATCCTGAGAGGAGAATGGAGAAGGGATTGTGGCGTGGCCATCCCCTGGAGGGAATTCGTGGCTTTCTGTCTCTCTGTCTCTCTCTCTCTGTCTGGCGAACTCACGCGCCCTATAGCAAAAACCTCTAAAAAAAAGAACTGTTCTTACTGGTTAACTTAAGAAAAAACAAATATACTACCACTGAGATATGTAAAGTAAGTTTGTACTACAAAAACGTCTCTTTTCTTTATGGTATATATTCAGGTTGCACCTAAGAACTACTTGACAAGAGCGATGAAGTATTAAGATTAAAATATAAATGCAAAATATCAAAACCTTGCAACCCTCTGACCTACAAGATAAAGTCAAGCACACATGTAGCAAGTCATTCCAGGCCATTTGCCCCTCCTCTGACTCATCTGTCCAGTCTCCGGCCTTGCCTTCCACCCCATGCAGGATTCTAGCACTCTCTCCACCTGCCTCTGCCCCGAGTCTAGTTCAGCTTCCAGCCTCTGCTCAGAATACCCTGTCTGGGCTGGCTCTGTAGAACAACAGTTAAGCCCTGTGTATAGAAAACTGGATCCCACAGGGTCAATAATGGTTCAAATCTCAGCCCTGGTGGCATGAAGAATGCATTGTGTGTGTGTGTGTGTGTGAGTGTGTGTGTGTGTAGGTGTGTGGGCCCAACATCCTGACAGGATGGAGAAATGGAGAAAAAACTGACTGTGGTGTGACCATGCCCCACTGGGGAGAAGGGGTGTTTTTTTTGGTCTCTCTCTGGAAAGGACAGATATCGATATTAAAAACCAGATGACCGAAACATTTTTCTTAAAAAGAGTAACATCTCTTTTTAGCTGTCAGCCTTTTCGCCCGTTCTTGAAGTTCCAGCTCAATAGCCCCTCCTTATTAAAGCCTTCCAGAGACTCCCCGGGTCGCGTTACTTGACCTCCCTTTTGCTTGACTGTCATTGTGGTCTGACCTCTGTCAATGCCTGTGGGACTTAAGTGCCTTCACTTAGTCTGGAGTCTCCCTGGAAGGGCCTATGCCTTTTTCTTCTGTGTATCCATCTTGCCAAACGCTGTCCAATCCCTAGTGGATGCTCAGTGCATTTTGTTTGTTTGTTTGTATGTTTGTTTTTTAAATTTTTTTAATGAGCTCAGTGCATGTTTGATAAATGAAATTTCAGTGCTGTGGATCGGAGTTGCTTTGGCCCTTGTTGACTGTCTAGGTTCCGCAGGCCTTTCTCATGGAGGGTGTGAAGGAAGCTCTGTGTACTGGGTGGTCATTTTGTCAGCATTCACTCATCAAACACGGTAAACCATTCCTGTTGCACCCATTCTCAGAGCCCCGGTCCAAGGGTGAGCCTTTCTTAGCTCTATTGGCTCAAACATCAACTCCCTGGTTTCAATGGGGTCTTGTCCCAACATGGGAATTCAGATCCAAGAGGCCCAAGGTCCTTCAGTATTGAGATGTCGGTGTTCTTCGCCAGTTTGAATTTCAATTTAGTGGCTCGGTACTTTTGTCCCTGGTAGTTTCCTTATCATAAGGATAGGAGATGCTGACTCAGGGAGTTTACAAGCATTTGGAAACACGCTCAGCTATCAGGAGGCCTGCTTCGTATCCAGCCCCACTGGGCGCGTCTCCTTCTCCGGGCGTCACTCATGCCTCATGCCACCTTCCTCGGGCTGCGTAATTGACTTGCGTGCCCTGGGCCAGCTGACCCAGTACTGACTTTCCAGATTGTTCTCTGGATAGGTCACGGTAGATAGTATGCCTACAAGGCGAGGCCACACCCGATTTCAGCCGGACTCGCTGGACGACCATAAGCGCTCTGAAAGTGGCCTTCTCCTTTTCCTGATGGACTACCTTGGGGCTCAGGCACCCCACCCCACCCCTCCCTGCTGAGGAAGAACATCAGTGTGGGCTCTTCACCTGTATCACAGCAGGCCGTCCTCACACCTGTGAGAATGAGCTTGTTCTTCTAGCTGTTGGGCAACGAGTGGGGATGACCCAGTTCCTACCGAATGATTCGGAATGTTTCTTTGTGAAAACAACCATGGAGAGAAGACAAGAGGATACACATGGTAGGATTGTTGGGAAGGCCAAGGGCCAGTCCGAAGGTATCACCTATAAATATCTAGCTTTGAATTCTGCTGGATTGTCCAAGGGGGAGGAATGGGAGGTGGCAAGACAGGTGGCGATATCTGGGATGTGTATTGACATGCTCAGAAGAGCTGGCCCTCTGACTTTCCAACGGTCAATCCCGTCTCAAGCCACTTCATTTTTGTCATCTGTTGATAGCAGGTGACAAAACGGGTTTACTCAATTGCTCCTTCCTAGCCGTGAGGCCAGGGACACATGAAAGGAACCATAAAATTAAAGGGGGGAGTGTTTTCCTACTGGACTTGGTGTGGATGTGTTGCTTTTCGGGATTAAAACTTGAAAGAGTCATTTTCTGATCTTCTTCTGTGGGTTTCCCGATCATGTAGCATTACGCATATTTCAGGATGGAATATAAAACAATGAGGAAAAATAGAATCATGACTATCTACTCTCTGATCTCTGGACTCCGGGTAAGGGCAGGGCATTGTTAAGGAAAAGGCACCTGTTGACCCTGGTTTCAAATCCTATCACTGGCTTCTTTTACAATGGATAGAAGGATTATTGTGAGGTTCAGAGAAGGGATGTATACCAAAGCCCTCTATTCCTGGTAGTGCAATGTATTGCACAATACAAACCTTAAATATTAGCATTAAGTATGAATAGGTAAAGCTAAGCAGAAAGTATCTTTCTTGGGCCTTTGTCCGTATCATGTAAGAGCAAACTGCTCCCTCTCCTCGGAGACCCTGCCATTTTCGTCAGAGAAGGCGGTAGTGGGTGGCACCTCCTTCGCTCGCAGACTTCCTCTTGTTGCATTTTGACCTTGAGCGTGGTGGGTGTCTTCCTGTATCCTCAAAGGACTTATGGTTTAGTGGATACTGAGAGTAGCATCCACTTGTTCCTGCAGAGACTGGAAACAAGGAGCCTATTGGCCCCCTCTCTCAAAGGCCCTGGACAGAGAGAAGGAGAAAGAGGAAGTCCAGAGATTTGGGAGTTGGAAAGAGATGAGTACTCTCTGTATCTGCTTGGCAGAATCAACACTTCGAAGTGCGGAAGATATAATGACCGCCTTTGTTTGCTGGAGGTCGTTGGTGTCTTTGGTTTTCAAGTTTCTGCTTGTTCCTGTGAAGCACACGGAAATCCAGAGACGCTGGACTCCCTTGAGCATGCCATTTGTCGTGTCATGATATCAAAAAATTATTGTAATTCGTGAGCATGCAGATTCAGGGGGCCAGTGTGGAATGGTTGCCTAAATGCATGATATTTTAAAGCCTGCTAGGTCAAAAGGATCGTCACTTTGTAGAAACCGTAAGACTTGAAACAATTCCCTGTTATTCACTTAGCAAAGTCATCTTAATCCTGTCGGTGTACACTAAAAATATTGCTGACGTTTATTCCCCTCACCTCCACATTTCCATTAAAAGTGGAGGAGGTTAAGAACGTTTCTTCCCCCTCTCTGCATTAAAACACGTTAGTAGCTGCCTTTGTATATAATCCATTCTCCTAGAGGGGATAAATGTACAGATCCCGCCTTCGTCTCCCCGCCCTCTCCACCTTTTATGAACAATCCTTTAACCTGTTAATGAGTGGTTTCTTATAAAACAAGGTTATTGTGAGGATCAAATGGGTGAATTTACGTGCAGTGTGTGACAATTAAGCATTATGTCTAACTATAATCATCTTTCTTCTTCATACACACCGTCAGTTTATCCTCACACACATTTTGCAAAGGAGATAAAGCAGGACTAATGGAGACCAGCAGTTGGCGTAATGGCTATGTCGCTGGACTCTGATGTAGTCGACCACGGTTCGAATCTTGGACCTGGTGGCTTAATCTCATGCCGGGCGCGTGTGCGTGCATGCCCAAGATCCTGAAAGGAGAATGGAGGAGAAGGGATTGTAGCATGGCCATCCCCCTGGGGGGTGATTTCTCTCTTTCAGTCTCTCTCCCTATCTTTCTGGTGAGTGCATGCTCCCTATAGCAAAAAGCTCTCAAAAAAAAAAAAAAAAAAGAGTAATAAAAAAAAGCAGGACTGTTTTGATAGGGTATACACAGCTTTAAATGACACATATTTAATATTTGTGATTATTATTTAGTAACCTACAGAGGTAGGATTCCAATTCAGGCATTCTGACTTTGCACCGTACTTCTTATTTAAAGAAAGGTGTGCACTTCTGCTTAGCCTTTGCAATGCTAAGGGGGTGAAATAAGTCGGACCATTGATTGAATTGTTATTCGTAGAATAACAAAGCAGGTATTGCGTACAGTCATATTTGTTCACGGGCCCTGATACACTCTCATAGACGTCCAAGCATTTTACTGAGATATTCACACCAATCTCTGATAACCAAATATTGTACTACTATTATTTTTTAGGTTAGATTGAATACAGATAACTGACACTTGAAACATGATTACGTTCAAGTCAGTAACTAAGTGTGAACAAGCCCACACACCTGATGATATAACACAAGAGCTGTGTTACAAACCATGCAGTCATGGAAAATGATGCATTTGCACAATCCGAAAGTCTGATGAATCATCCAAGAGATCTCTTCCCATATCTTTTGGCTATCGCATGGTTATCATTACTTTTAATCAAAACACCAAAGCCTGAATCACCCTGAGAGGGCTGGAACAACAGCAGCTATGACAGGAAATAAAATCCAGAAAAGCCTCCCTTCGTCTCGTTTGTGTTCACCGGAAGTCTCCCGAGAAGAGGTGCCAATGGTGGTGTTATATTACCAGAAAGAAAGAGGGAGGTGAGCTTGACCATAACACAGAAGGGGTGAAGGTGAAGGCCAAACGCCATCCGGGGCAATGTGCTTGTGAGAAATAGCTAAGAGTGGCTATGAGAAAGTTTGTTATATTTCTTTTCAGATCTTAGAAAATAGGGAACAGCAGTTGGTGGAATGGCTATGTCACTGGACTCCCATGTAGTCGACTGCAGTTTGAGTCCCTGATCGGGTGGCTTAAACTCGCACCGAGTGTGTGTGTGTGCATGCCTAAGATCCTGAGAGGAGAATGGAGGAGAAGGGATTGTGGTGTGGCCATCCTTCCTGGAAGGTGATTTCTCACTTTTGGTCTCTCTGTCTTTCTGGTGAGTGTATGTGCCCTTTAGCAAAAACCTCTCCAAAAAAAAAAAAAAAAAAAAAAGAAAGAAAAAAAAAAAGAAAAACAAGAAAAACAAACAAACAAACAACAAAAGCAACAAGAACAACAATAACAAAAACCTTTCAGTTTACTCAAACTTAATTAAAGCATGCTTTTTAAAAATGTTTTAGTTTTTTTCTACAGGGCATATGTGCTCACTGAAGACAGGGGAGGGATGAGAAATCACTCCCCAGGGGCCATGACCACACCACAATCCATTCTCCATTCTCCTCTTGGGATGTTGGGCACACACCTGGCATGTTTTCTAAGCTGCTGGGTCTGGGACTCGAACCACACACTTGGACAGGTGGGATCTAGCCGCCTAACTTTCATACCACCTGCTGGCCCCAAACTTACCTTTCAACACTTGGTTCAGACATCAAAGCCTTCTCTGGCCACTGATAGCGGCTGTTTGTTTCTCTTTCTGTATCTCTTCTTCCTCCTTCCTTTCCCTTACCCATCTCTGCCCTAAATGTTCACTCTCACTCTTGTCTGTATTGTAGCCCCGTCATGGACACACACCGGGGTCACCTGGAGGCCTCTGTATGCATCTGTTAAACTTACAAAAATTAATTTACTCCTATAGCTGTTGTGAGGGAAGACTCTGGACAGAGACACAGGGCTGACTTCCTCAAGTACTACCTAGGGAATTCTTTTCTGGCTCCTAGAAGATGCTATTGTAAGTTGTTATATATTTGGGGAGATTGTTGGAATCTTCCAGCAGGCTCAAGAAGCTTAGGCTCTTGGCCCGATCAGCTCGGAGTCTAAATATTTGGAAGATGAATACTTGGACATGCACTTAGACATTGAAAGCATTGTATTCCTCTTTCCAGCACCCAGCATAGCTCCTGTGATACATGTCTTCAGCGAGACCATGTCTGCCGAAGACCTGAACCTCACGGACAATCAGGCCGGGCTCTATGTCAGGTCTCGGTGGGAAGCAGGAAGTACATTTCTATTGGCTAATGTCCACACCCCTGAAGTGGGTTATTATTGTAATTCCTCTCCTATAATGCATGCATTCTAAAGTCGTGTTAAGGGTCTGACCCAACTCTGCACTAAAACCAGGCAAGGACCACACACACACACACACACACACGCATTTTGCACACCAAATGCTGCAGTGCTTCCCTTTGGTCCGTACTAAGTCTCTGTTACTATTGACTCCCTTTTCTAGAAAATTCATTTTACACTCATCCCCTGAGCAGCATCACGGCTTACAAAATGTGATTTCCCATCTAGAATACACCATACAGTGGCTTAATCATACATGTTATCATCGACGAATAATTTTCCACTTCTTGTTTTATATATATACATATGTGTGTGTGTGTGTGTGTGTGTATTCCCTTTATTTCTCACCCTGTGCCATTTCCCACCCTCCTCCCACACTATCTCTGGTATCTACAGTTGTTTTCTATTCTTTCTCCCCTCCCACAGTTTATTGATTCACAGAATATCTTTTTTTTTTAATAATTATTTTATTTATTTATTTATTCATTCATTCATTCATTTATTTTTTTTTTTTAATTTGACCAGAGAGAGACAGAGGGTAAGAGTGAGAGAGAGAGGAAGTGAGAAAGCAAGCCACCAGATTCAGGACTTGAACCCTGGTCGGCTATGTGGGAGTGTCTAGCACCTTAACCACCACGCCACCTGCTGGTCCCGATTTACAGAATATCTTAATTAATCTAACTACATTCAATAGCAAGTTCAGCTGGTATATACATATCTGTGAACATATGTCTGGCTTTAGGCGTGAATCTCTGAGTAGAATGAATATACTATAAAGTAGCACCTAGCTGAGGCTATATAGCTTACTGTGGTTGTTAAATAGGGATTTTTAAATATTTTTAAAATTTTAAGACTATTGCTACCCCCCCTTTTGGAGAGTTTTTTGCTATAGGGCATATGTGCTTGCCAGAAGGAGAGGGACAGAGAGACAGAAAGCGAGAAAACCCCCCTCAGGGGGGATGGCCACAGTGCAATCCCTTCTCCTCTATTCTCCTCTTGAGATCTTGGGCACACACGCACACGCTCCTGGCGAGAGTTTAAGCCGCCAGGTCTGGGACTCGAACCGCAGTCGACTATGTGGGAGTCCAGCGACATAGCCATTACACCAACTGCTGGTTCCACTATAGCCCCTTTTGGCTTGTATGTTTTTGGAGGATACAAGCTAAGGCGAACGTATTAGATTATAGAAAGCATCATCGGGGAGGCTGATGAGCTGAGAAAACAGCCCCAATGTGTTTGTACAATTCAGCAGCAATGATAAGAAGCGATGGATTTGTTCTGTTGACCTCCAGATTCAGCTCAGGGCCCAAATGATATGAACTTGCTCCCAATCAAGTTATCCAGAGTATTGCCAAATGTCTACTCTAGTATGCTTTAGAGTTACCAACTCATTTTGTCTCAATGGCATGGGAGTGAGCATCGGCTTCATTTCTGAAATTGGAAGGAGGAAAGAGGTGGGGTGGGCGGGGTGGGGTGGGGTGTGCACGGGAGTGCACCTGGCCTTGGTAATTACCGTGGTAAGGTGCCTTAGACAACAACGATAATAACCGTCTCGATAGAATTTGGGATGCGGTAGCAACAGTAAAAATTATATTAAACTGGGCCTGATGCCCAGACTATCAGTCTCAAATAAACAAAGCACAAGGAAAACATTTCGAGAGGGACGAAGTTGTGAATTGAGGAAGCTGAGCAAGCCAGGGAAGAGCTCGCTCGAGGAGACAATGCTTTCGTCTCCCTGCAAAAGCCTCGTCCAACCTAATTAAAATGCCCGATCTAATTAAAAACCTAACTCTAATCCCACTGGTGGCCCCCGAGCTCCACTCTTCTCTATTGTCAAGATGTTCAATAGGACACCCCTAGCTGAAAAATTACTGAACCAGAGTCGATTTGAGCATGCAGGCAGAATTCCCAGCCTATCGGGTCGGAGGCTAAGATGTTAGCGATTTGCACGGTGGACGGTGGCGTCTCACTCTGCGGTAACGTATGACAGGGTGAGTGCAGAGCGGCCATCTGCTGTGGAGGAGGGTGACAGACAGAGTCTGTTCCACTGTGACAGATGACTCGTCCATGCTGGCCAGCTGGCTTTGAGTGGACGAGGC
The DNA here is from genome assembly GCF_000334495.1 of Tupaia belangeri chinensis. Taxonomy (NCBI): domain Eukaryota; kingdom Metazoa; phylum Chordata; class Mammalia; order Scandentia; family Tupaiidae; genus Tupaia; species Tupaia belangeri. Next base: position 2,567,981 of record NW_006206760.1, read on the forward strand.
TGGACGGGGCAGGCCATGCCCAACAGCTCTCTGGGGAAATAATTCCAGGCCCTCTCCCTTCTTTACCCCCGCCTTCTTCACACTTACATAAGAGGAGGAAAGAAGCACGCACCTGCTTGGAGGATTCAGAATTGCTGGTTCTGAACGTAAGATGTACTTTTGAGTCTCCTAGTAGCCCGGGCAAAAAGAGGAAAGCTGATAAAATGTGTGGTTCATAGTATCTGAGAAAAGAAGCAAATCCGTTTCCTAGGGGGAAAAAAAGTAGCCTTTTTCTTAACAACTGGTTTAAAATCTATTTTTTCACCTTGACTTGACAGAGGAGAGCTGAATTTCTCAGGTTATGTACGACAAGAGAGTAAACTGCTAGAATTTGTTTGGCCTGTAATAGGGAAAGGATCAAATTAAGAACTGATGGATGATTGATAAGAAATAGGTAGTACTTAGCAGTCTTCTGAGACTAGCTGATTTCACTTTACTTCTTAAAAGATTAAAAAAAAGTTTTTTTTTTTTAAACTTATTATGAAGATCTGGCAGGTGATGTGGCAGTTAAGGGCACTGGATGCTCCCACATGGCAGACTATGGTTTGAGTCCTGGACTTAACAACTTGCTTTCTCATTTTCCTCTCTCCCTCATCTCTCTGGTCAAATTAAATAATAATGATGATGATGATAAATAAAGTTAAAATAAAAATAATTCTTAATGAAAAATCCTTATCATTGGGACCAGCAGTTAGCATAATGGCTATGTCGCTGAACTCCCATGTAGTTGACCGTGGTTTGAGTCCCGGACTTGGTGTCTAAAACTTATGCCAGGTGCGTATGCATGCGTGCCCAAGATCCTGAGAGGAGAATGGAGGAGAAGGGATTGTGGCGTGGCCATCCCCCCTGGAGGGGTGATTTCTCGCTTTCTGTCTCTCTATCTCTGTCTGTCTGTCTGGCGAGCGCACATGCCCTATAGCAAAAACCTCTCCAAAAAAAAAAGAAAAAAACCCTTATGAATACCAATCTGTACTGTCTGAAAGTTCTGCAGTGGACGTTTATAACACTTGTCATGTGATTCTGACACTGTTTAGCCTGAGATCCTCACCTTTGCTCCCCCAGCTTTGTCCTGTGGGGAGACTGAAGGCCTCAGGCCCTCAGCTCAGCTGGGTTTGGTTACCAAGGCTCTGGTGGGAGTCTGGAGAGCAGGAAGAAGAGGGAAGCCTGGGGATTTTCTCTCTCGCTCTGTGCTGGGTGGCAGGCATCTCTGGCAGCTTCATGTCTCTTCCACGTCTCTGTCACAGGAAGCCTGCTGGGGTTCCAGCTTCCTCTGGGTAATCCCAGTCCCTGGGCCCTGGTAACATCAGCCCCTCCCTTTGTCCCTCCAGCCTAGGAGTGGCTGCGACTTCCTGCCATGGCTGGTCTCTGGATGCCTCACCATCCTTCGTGTGGCTTCTACGTTTCTTTCATCTCATCACATTACATTTCCTCGGCTTTAAATATCCAGAGTGGTTTCTGTCTTCCTGCTTGGGCTCTGACATGGAGGCAGGCATGGAGTTGAGACAAAAATGAATGAGGCAAAAGAATTTTGAGGACCACAAGCTGGAGGAGTAACTGGAGAGACGGAAGAATGCCTGATCAGAGTGGCACACAGGATGCCCAGTGTTGGGGCACGCCGGCTCACTTAGGGCCTTTGCCAGCACATGTCATGAACAAAATAGCAATTTTACCTCAGGTCATAACCTTTAGAAGTGAAGGGTAACAATATCAGGTGTATAGACACACACACACACACACACACACACACACACACGCTTTCTATCTATCTCTATCCATCAATCTATCTGTATCTCTATCTATCTCTATCTATCTATCATCTCTGTATCTATCTATATCTATCATCTATTTATCTCTATCATCTCTCTATCATTTATCTATCTCTATCATCTATCTATAGCTATCATCTCTCTATCATCTATCTATCTCTATAATCTATCTCTATCATCTATCTGTATCTGTCTTTATGATCTCTCTATCTATCTCTATCTATCTGTATCTATATCTATCTCTATCTATCATCTATCTATCATCTATCTATATCTGTATCTATCTATCTATATCTATACCTATATCTATTATTATCTATCTATCTATATTTATATCTATATCTATCTCTCTACCTCTATCATCTATCTATCTACCTATCATCTCCATATCTATCTATATCTATCACCTATCTATCTATATCTATATCTTTCTATCATCTATCTATCTATCTATATTTATATCTATATCTATCATCTGTCATCTATCTATTTATCTATCTATCGTAATCATCTATATCTATCTATCTATCTATCTCTCTCTCTATATATATCACCTATCTATATCTACCTATCAATCTATCTATCTCTATCATTTATCTATCTATATCTCTATTTGAACACAAATCCACAGGGTAAGAGTCATATGACATGAATTCAAGTCCTGGCATGTGGTAGCTACTACTCCCGACTGCAGCATCCATGCCACACTCCCGTGTGACACAGTCATTGTGGGATTTGGATGGGACCAGTCCAACCTTCGACTTCTGGGCAGTGGCCTTGATTGACATAGTCATGGCTCATGCATGTACCCCAGCCTGAGCTATCGGTACGGGTATTTCTCTGGCTACTGTTGCGATGAAAGTGAAGACCAAGACTCTTGATTAATGGTTGGGCAAGAAGAGTCCTTTCTTCCTGGGGAGTCCTGAAACTGCTTCAGCCTTTTGCTGAATGGACAAAGAGCCTGAAGGTAAAGATGGCACAAAAAGAAGGGTAAACCCAAGGCAAAAAAATTAAAAAGAGTTGGACTTCTAAGTCAACTGTGCCTGACACCCATTATACCACTGGTTTTCTTCAGTTACATGAGATTATACATCGCCTTTACTGTCAAGGATGGTTTTATTTTGTTTTTTTATTGGCTGTAACAAGGGCATAGCAACATTATGTTCTGGACCGTGTGTCTTGGGCTCAATCACTTCATCTTTCTCGTCTTTGGTTTCCTCATTTATAAAATGGAAACAGTAAGACAACTTGTCTCAGGAATTTTTGTGAGGATCAATTGAGGCAATAAATGAGGAAGTGCTTTGTAAATGGTAAGCAGTTACTGAAACTTCTTAGCGCAGGCAAGATGTATTTTAATTGTTAATGCTGTTTTATATCTCCCCTACATACAAAGAATTTATTTGATCAAGCATGCAGTTCTGTAATACCTATTTCATTGCTGTATTGTGAGTGTTTATCAAGATTAAGCAGCAATAACCATTATTTCAGTCTGCACAGCTCTAAATAATTTACTTTTGAAGTCCCAGGTGACCTATGTAAGCTTGAAAGGGTTTACCGCAAAACTCTCAGTCAAGTGGAAACGGATTGAGTAACCCTTTGTGTGATCACTCATACCTCGCTTGTAAAATGTGTGGTTTTCGCCACCATCTGGAGCACCCTGTGAAAGTGGGTGTGTGACATTTCTCTCACCGCGCGTGAAAGTTCGGGTGTGTCCCAAAAGAACCAGCTGGTCAATTCTGCCCTTGCATTTTTCTTGTTGTTGCTGCCCCAAGGTAGTTGGTAACCTGAGACAGTAGCTTAAGCACAGACCTTTCAAAGCTCTGTGCAACAGGGAAATAGATAGCTTAGAACGGTTTAGATGCTTACAAAGGTAAATATCTCACTATAATCACAGCAGGGTTGGGGTTCATAATTTATCAATTTGATAAGGTCTCTGACAACTAGGGCAATGAAAATAACAGTACATTAGATGTATGCTCTACATGTTTTACTTCCAATGATTGGCATAACTTAAGGCAGCGTTGGGTATAGCCTTGCTAACTGGTAGATCAGAGCAGAGACAGGCTGCCTGGAACTGAGACCTCAGGCCTCTCATGGGGCTGGGGAAAGGCCAGGGGGTGCTGGAACTGTAAGTCCCGCCTTGATCTTTTCAGAGCCTTGATCTTTTCAGAACTGAGTCTTGTTGATTCTACCTTCCAACCGGATTTCTCATGCTCCGTTGTCTATCTGACTTGCTGCTGCATCAGGTTCCCATCATAGATCACCTGACTTAGTTTCTCCATCTCCTAGGTCAACATTCTTACTTTACTGCAGTCCATCTCCATTTATAGGAGTTATCTCCATTTATAGGAGTTATCCTTTTCTGTTCTCTTTTCTTTTATTTCTTCTTTTCTTTTCTTCTCTTTTTCTTTTCTTTTCTCTTTTCTTTTCTTTTCTTTTCTTTTCTTTTCTTTTCTTTTCTTTTCTTCTCTTTTTTCTTTTCTCTTCTCTTTTCTCTCTTCTCTTCCCTTTCCTTTTCTCTTTTCTTTCTGTTCTTTTCCTTTTCTTTTCTCTTTTCTTTGGTTTTCTTTTCTTTTCTTTTCTTTTCTTTTCTTCTCTTTTTTCTTTTCTCTTCTCTTTTCTCTCTTCTCTTCCCTTTCCTTTTCTCTTTTCTTTCTGTTCTTTTCCTTTTCTTTTCTCTTTTCTTTGGTTTTCTTTTCTTCTTTATTTCTTTTTCTTTTTCTTTTCTTTTCTTTTTTTTAAAATTGCCAGAGGACACTTGCACTCACTAGAGAGAGACAGAGAGAGGGAAAAAGCATCCCCAATGAGAAATTCCTTCTCCTTCATTTTCCAATCCCGTGGAGATTTTGGGTACGCATGCACACGTATCCAAGGTGTTTTTCAAATCACTGGGGCCGGGATTCAAACTGCTCGGTCAGCCATGTGAGATTCAGCTTCTGTAATCAGCAGGTCATAGGACCAGCCCAGGAATCTTCATTTAAAATTATACCATGGTGACCATGCCCCTTCCTCCATCTAAAACTTTTTAGGGGCTCCTGAGAGCTCACCTTGTAGGGTCCAGGCTCCTTAGCGTGGCAAGGCACTGTGAGATTGGACTCTACCAGCTACCAATCTGCTTCTCTGCCACCAACCCTTCCCACACTCATGTTCCTTCCAAATCCAGCCAGAGACTTAGGATGCACTTTTTTTTGTTTTGTTTTGTTTTTGTTTTTGAGAGTTTTTTTGCTATAGGGTGCATTTACTTGCCAGAAAGACAGAGAGAGACAGAGACAGAAAGCCAGAAATCACCCCCCAGGGAGGATGACCATGCCACAATCCTTTCTCCTCCATTCTCCTCCTGGGATCTTGGGCATGCATGCACATGCACCTGGCATGAGTTTAAGCCACTGGGTCTGGGACTCGAACTGCGGTTGACTACATGGGAGTCCAGTGATGTCACCATTACGCCAACTGCTGGTCCCAGGGATACAGGTTTTTTTAAGGCCAATGGTCATTTCATTTCCCTATTTATTTGAGCTTGTTTAAAATGCAGACTCCTGAGGCACACCCTTGCAAGATTGTAATTCAAGGGGTCGAAGCTGGGAATCTAGAATTTCATAAGCTCTTTGGCGGAGTAGGTGCAGGTGGTCCTTTCACAGTCTTTGGAGAAACTCTGTGTGATCACCCTTATCGCAGTGTAATGCATGTCTGTCTGTTCTTTCACATCTGCCTCCGAATAGAACTCTCGGAGGGCAAGTGTCAGACCTTGGGAAGCTGCTTGCTAGGACCTAGCATAGCTCTGCACACATGGAGCTCACTGTGTGTGTTTAGTAAGGGAATAAATGAGTCCCAGCAGAGCGAGTATAGTGGCACTACAGCAGGATAGAAGCAGCCAGGGACCAGAGCACTGAGCTGGCCCCTAGAACAGCAGCACAGGGCCAAGACGTGTTGAGGTGCAATGCTCAATGGGCCAGTGCTCAATAAAGTGCCACTCCCTGGGCGTGTGGTTGAAGGAGGAGGCTACATGGTGGGCCAGGTCGTCAAGGCAATGGCTCACGCCTAAGGAAGGAGAACGAGCTGGTTAGCATCAGAAGGCATGGAAGTTCTAGGCTGTTTGGTCAGCATCAGACTGGAAGGAAGGGCAGCTTGGAATTGTGTCTCAGAGAGCAGCAGTTGTCAATGTTGTCAGCCAGTTATGTTCACCTGGGACTGCGTTTGAGAACAAATAGACAAGTCAGATTTCCAAGCTTCACCCCAGAGTTACGGAACAGGATTCTGGATAGGTAGGGAAGGGGTTTCAGAACTCTGAACCAGGAATTCTGAAATTTTACCATCGTGTGTTTATGTAAGGGTTCCCCTCTACCCAATGATCTTTTGTTGTTACCGTAGCGGGCCATTTGTCTGTAAAGACTCACATTCGTTTTGTAACTCAGGGAATATATGTATTATTATTATAATTTTGCCTATCTCTTCTTCACCTCTTTGGGTTCTTTTTTTGTAACATCTATGGGAGACGGATATTGGAACTTCTGGCTCTAATTCTGTCCCCAAACTTTTATATATTTTATTTTTTAGAGAGAGATTTTTGCTATAGGGTTTATGCACTTGCTGGAGAGAGACAGACAGAAAGCGAGAAATCATCCCCCAGGGAGGATGGCCATGCTGCAATCCCTTCTCCTCTATTCTCTTCTTGGGATCTTGGGCACGCACGCACACGCACCCAGCGTGAGTTTAAGTCACCAGATCTGGGACTTGAACCGCGGTCGACTACATGGGAGTCCAGCGACGTTGCCACTACACCATTTGCTGGTCCCCCAAAAGGCAAATTTTATAACCATGAGAGAAAGTTGAACGTGAACTAGTGTTTCTTATTTTCACTGGTATAAACCAATCCTATAAGTTAGCAGTGTCAAGTGACTCTGAGGCAGTCGTGTTCCTGGGTTCTGTGGGTCAGGAGTTTAGACCGGGTATGTGGAGATGCCTTCTCTGTCCCCCAATATTAGGACCCTCATCTGGGAAGACTTCAGTGGCTGGACTCAGCTAGGAATGCTGACTGGACACCTACATGTCACCTCTCCATGTGGTGGCGTTTCTTACCCTATGGAAGCTGGATTCTGAGACAGACCCTCTTGAGAGGAAACTTCTGGAAAGTAAATATTCTGAGAGGAACAGGTGGGAGTTTGGAGGCCTTTCTGACTGCTCCTTGGAAGTCAGGTAGCACCACTTTCTGGTATGTTCATTCTCCTCGCTGAGGTTCACGCCTAAAGTCAGACATGTGTCCATGGATATGTATGTATCAGCTGAGCTTGCTATTGAAAATAGTTAGATTAAGTAAGATCTTCAGTGAAGCAATAAAATGAGAAAAAAAAAAAAAGCGTGGAAAGCAACTATAGATACCAGAGACAGTGCGGGAAGAGAGTGGGTCATGTGGCAGGTGAGAGGGAATCAAGGGCGGAGCAAAATATATAAGAAACAAGAAATAGAAAATGATTTGTTGATGATAACACGTCTGGTAATATCCTTGATTAAGCCAATATACAGGGTATTCTGGATGGACAGTCTCGTTTTGTACACTGTCAGGATGTACAGTGAATGAGTAAATAAATAAACGAAAAAATAAATAAATAAAAAGGAGTCAGAGGGCACCTTGACTCTTACATTCTGTTATTCCAGCAAGTGAGTAGGCCCAACCAGAGAAGGGAAAGGACATTGGTCTCACCTCTTTTTATTTATATTTGTATGACCCACGTGCACGTACAAGAGAGGGGCAGGCAGAGTAAAACCCTCAGCAGGGTTTCGTCATACCATGGTCCTCTTTCTCTAGCCCTCCAGCTCCTCAGGATCCTGGCTGCCTGGGCACACATGCCCAGTGTATCTTTAGACCAGCCAGGAATCCGAGCCATGGTGGCCATATGGCTTCCAGAACTTCAGGACAGTAGCCTTACCACTGCGCCCCAGTGCATAGTCCATAGTGCACCTCTTGCTGGAGAAGTAGCAAGCTCTCTGTGCATTGAGGTGGGAAATCCAATCCGCACAACTGGAGATTAGATGATATGAATGAGCGATGGCCATCTAAGGGTACCACAGCATTGTTCTCACTTAAAAATCCTTCATGCGGTCGAGAGTAACTAGATTTTAGCTTTGTCCATAGTTTCAGTTTAAGGTATTGTGTGAATCAATAAAATGTGGGAAAAAAAATGTAAAAAAAATTAATAATGATAAAATTAAATTTAAAAAGATATTGAAGGGTGAACTATTATGCTCTTTGGGATACGCCTTCACTTACCCCAGAAGACAATTAAAGGTGATAGTAATGGAATATAGGTAAAAAGGGGCTGACCCTGTGGCCTAGTGGTTAATGGAGCTAGACCCCACATGGCTACTCACAGTTTGAATCCTGGCCCCAATGACTTGAAAAGCATGCTGGGAGCATGTGCATGTGTGCCCCCAATCCCTACAGGATGGAGAGATAGAGAAGATTAAAACATGACCATGCCTCTGGGGATGGGGGAGGAGGATGCTTTCTTCCTCTCCCCTTCTCTCTGTCTCTCTGTCTCTCTTTGGCGAGGGCACACACCATCTGGCCATTAAAAAACAAAATGGCAGAATGATAGTTACTGAAAAATGGGCCGAGTACTGGTTGTTTCACGATAGTGTATTTAATTTGTATGTATTTGAATTGCCTTTTTGGGGGGAAAAGCTGAAAGAAAGAACGGGCTGGCTTCTCCTGCTTGTGGGTGTCCTTTCGTTTTATTTCAGCATCCTGATTGTGGGCAAGTCTAAGTGCTGGCACTGAGTGAGGCAGCCCTGCAGGGGACTCAGCCCACAGGTGTAAGGGCTCTCAGTTCCTGCGACCACTGCCAATTCCCTGAGGCACTTTCCTGCCTCTCATACCCAAGGGCTGACACTGTTCCAGCCTGAGGCGAACAACCCTACGGACTAATTCATGACACAGATAGACTGAGGGGAGGGGCCTGCTAAGTTGGCAACCAGGACTGGCTTGTTATACCCCATGGTTGCCCCAATGGTCTCTCCTGCTCATCCCTTCTGTCTTTGGAGCACGACAGGGGGTACTTCTATACTGGCTCGATGTCTCCCAGAACGCGTTTTAGGATACGACTTCCTTTGACAACTTCAATATCTGATCCGAAGATAGCTGGCTCCACTTTTTATAGAGTTATTTTGGATTCAACCTTACCAACAACAAAATATTTTTTCTCCTGTTATTTTTAGAGATGTTCGTTGGAACAGAAAAATATTCCCGAGTGCTCAGCCAGACGGTTTGATTCAATCCCTCATACTTTTTCAGTGCATTTTCATCAAGCGATATGTGTACAAGGTAGCATCGTGTTTTAAACAACCTGCACTAGAATATATGTATTTTCAGGACCAGCAGATGGCGTCCTGGTTATGGCACTGGATTTCCACATGGCCGATTGTGGTTAGAATCCCGCACCTGGTGGCTCGAAACTAAAGTTGGTTGCATGTGCATACGTGCCCTGGATCCCGAGAAGAGAATGGAGGAGAAAGGATTGCAGTGTGGTCATCCTCCCAAGGGAGTGATTGCTCACTTTTTTCCTCTCCGTCTCTCTGCCAAGTACCCATGCCCTAGAGTAAAACTCCCTCTTAAAAACAAACAAACCAACATATTTTCTATTTTATTAAAAACTACTTGCAAGAAAAAAAAAATACTTATGATTGCATAATATAGCTTTTAAATGAAAGTTTATTTACTTCTTCCATGAGTGGGAAAGAGAGAGAGAGACAGGAACTTCCAACAGGGTCTCCACACCACGATCCATCCTGCTTGAAACCAGCTGGGATTGCGACCACTTGTCCATCTGGTGTGCAGAGGGTGGTCTTGGGATGCGAACCGCCTTTCCCATGGGCTCAGCTGCACAGAGTGTTAAACTACTCCTGCACTATCGTCAGCCTCTGCATAATGCATCTTGCATGCATACTCTAATTCCCTAGTTTCTAAACAGGTCCATTTAGAACATTCCCAATGGTCCCATAGTGAGCATACTTACTAGAATACATATCTTTGTTTGTTTTCAATATAATTTTATTTCCATAGGACAGGTTCTAAACTGTGGCCTTATAGTGAAGGAACATCATCTGTAAGATAACTATTGATACATATTTCTATTTTTCTTCAAATTTAATACTATAGGGTGTGCACACTCACCAGAAAGATAGATAGATAGATAGAGAGAGACAGAAAGTGAGAAATCACCCCCCAGGGGGGATGGCCACACCACAATCCTTTCTAGTCCATTCTCTTCTGGGGATCTTGGACACACACGCACACGTACCCGGTGTGAGTTTAAGCCATCAGGTCCGGGACTCGAACCGCACTCAACTACATGGGAGTCCAGCGACATAGCCATTATGATGACTGCTGGTCCCTAGACAATTTTTATTATTTTTTAATCTATTTTTTCATACTTTGGAAAGCACACATAATATTTCTATTCCTCTCACAGTTATTGTTGAATGTGTAGTACACTTATTTAACCACGTTATTGTCTGGCTGTGTAGAGTTAAGCAATAGATGTAATTTTCATAAAAAGGAGACAGAAGCCTTGGAAAGTTTTTATTTCTCCCTTTGCTTTATCTCCTATCATGTGGAAATCTTCTGGGGTTTCCATTCCATATTACTTAGTCTTTTTACATTATATCTCATAATTATTCACAGTTAATTACCCATCCTTCTACCCAAGGAGTTTTGTGCTTCACCCTCGTTTTTTTCTTCTCCATTGCAAATTTCATCGTGCTGGAATATGTTCTCAAGTAATTTTTTCAGACAGGAGTTGAGGGCTGAGGATGATAACCTTTCCGATCTTTTCATGTTCTAGAAAGTGTCTTTTCCTCTCATTTGATTGCCAATTGGGTATACAATTTTAGATTCAAACTTTTTTGGCAGGCCAGCAGGTTGGATTTGATTAAGGTGCTGGACTCCCACTTGGCCAACCATGTTTTGAGTCCTGTTTCTAGCAACTTGAAAATCACTCTAGGTGTGTGTGCATGCATGCCCAAAATCCGAGGAGGAGAATGGTGAAGGGATTGCAGCATGGCCATCCCCCCTGGAAGGTGATTTTTCACACCTTTCCTCTCTCTGTGTCTCTCTAGTTGAGCACACACTCCCTATGATAAAAATCTAAAACAAAACAAAACAAAAAAATACAGCAAATTTAAAAAATTCTGAATCAAAAGATTTTTCTCTTTTTTTTTAATTTGAGAGAGAGAGAGAGAAAGAGAGAGAGAGAGAGAGCTTGCTCTGTTATCTTCTATCAGCCACTGTTGTTGATAAGAAAACTATTACCAATAGAATTTCCGTTTTTTTTCTGAAATACATGACTTTTCTTCTTAGTAATCTTTTGGGTTTTATTCTCATGGTGCATGAGCAGGAGTCTGAGAGTGAGTTCTTCCCTAGTCATCACCAGGCACTAACCTCGCCCTTGTTCCAACCCCCAACCAGGTCTTATACACTCTTTAGAAATAGCATAGTAAGCAGGTAGACAGGGTCTCTGCCTGCAGGGGGATGGCATTTGAGTGGAGAGTCAAGACTATAATAAAAAAAAATAATAATGAAAGAATATAAAAAGAAGGAAAGGAGCGTGTTGCCATAACAGAGAACAGTGGATGGGTTGAGTAGCTTCATAAGAGAAATAATATTTAAAAACTCAAATGTTTAAAAAATCATGATTGATGGGTCTTGTGAGAGGCCTTTGACAAATCGAGACTGTCTTCAGCTCTGGGAATTTTCTTTTTTTTTTGTTTGAGAAACTTCCAGTTTCACTACGGGCTACCTGCATTTACTCTGTACAGGACGTATTGGCAGTCTCTTTGGGATGTGGGAGATAATTTATTTCTTACACGTTTCCACTGTGTCTCTGTCTTCTCTTTTTAATTTTCAACCTTTTGCCTCTCCCTGCTGCATTTTGGGCTTTCTTTTTTGGGAGAGGTTTTTGCTATAGGGGGCGTGCGCTCACCAGAAAGACAAGAGAGAGACATAGAGACAGAAAGCGAGAAATCACCCCCAGGGGGGATGGCCACACCACAATCCCTTCTCCTCCTTTCTCCTCTTGGGATCTTGGGCACGCAGGCACACGTGCCCGGTGTGAGTTGAAGCCACCAGGTCCGGGACTTGAACCATGGTTGACTACATAGGAGTCCAGCGACATAGCCAGTACACCAACTACTGGTCCCAAAGACATTCTATATTTTAGTTGACTAATTCTTGGCTGCGTTATCTAATTTCTGTTAAATACGGCCATTGAGTTCTTTTATGATGGCTAGTGTTTTCGGATCTGTAATATCTACCACGTAGTTTTTCATGTGAGCAGTGGCACTTATCTTTAAAATTTATTCATTTATTCTGAGAGAGAGAGAGAGAGAGAGAAGCCCTTACTAGGTCTCGACACTGTGGTCCGCTCCTAGTCTCAGCTACCCTGGGTCACAGGTCCATTGTTCATGGTGTACTCAGGGAGGGTTCCAGACTCGAACCAGGAATCTTTCATGTGGAATCACCTAACCCAGTGTATATTTTACCACTATGCTACTGTCCGGCCCTACAGTGTCACTTTTAATAGTTTATTGATCCTTGCCAAAATTTCAAAGCTTGTCTTTTATGCCTTTGAACATAGGAAGCATGGTCGTTTCCTAGTCTGTGTCTTCCAAGACCTGGGTGGCTCTGGAGTAGACTCCGTGTGTCTGTTTCTGTCATCTGTCATTGCTGCTGATTCTTGCTCAGCTGTTTTGCCTTTTTCATGCACTCAGTCACTCTTGAGTGTGTCCAGAACATCTTATTCTTTCCAACTGTAGAAATAACTTTAGGCTTGGGAGGGTGTCATTTTTCTCCCGAGGCAAGTTTTGTTTCCACATCCCACGAGTGTATTTAGCAATCTAGGAATACTGGCTGGTGGAAGAGAGCAGTGCAGATCTCCAAAGTATACACTGATGGAAAGTTGGGAGCCTCTAGGTAATATTCAACTGGGCTGCCCTCTGTCTAAGGACTGATTTACTTCCAGTTGACCTTTACGCTTAGGTGTAGTCCTTCGGTGTCCCAAGTCAAAGCAGGGTTGGGGTTATACTTTATCAGAGTAGTGCACTGACCTTGTTTTGGTGGTTGTTACTGCTGTTTTGTTTTGTTTTTGTTGTGTAGCTTTCGTTTCCTGAGACATGGTTGATGGCAAACAGGGTCTCAGCCCCGTTACAGATCGGCAAATGCCACTATAACCGAAGTATTCGTGAGTCTAAGGCTCACTTCTCTGGACTCATGTATTGTTCCTCCCAGTCCTTATCTTCAACAGACAATACCACACCTCTTTGTGCCATTAATGCTTTGCCTCCTTGTCACTCCTCCAAATGTCCTTCCTCAGACTCTCCTCTTGCACACACACTATATCTGGTATTTACATCTATAGACGGCGTTTCTATATCCTTTAGTCAATTAGTTTCAGTCATAGAGTGCAGACACTTGGTATATAGTAAGTGGGGGCATACAATGCCTCTCCTTCATAGCATGGCTTGCTTCACTCATTTTAAAATAAATAAATAAATAAATAAATAAATAAATAAATAAATAAATAAATAAATAAATAAATCTGGGATC
>NW_006206760.1:2587239-2604965 GCF_000334495.1 Tupaia belangeri chinensis
AAATAAATAAATAAATAAATAAATAAATAAATAAATAAATAAATAAATAAATAAATAAATAAATAAATAAATAAATAAATAAATAAATAAATAAATAAATAAATAAATAAATAAATAAATAAATAAATAAATAAATAAATAAATAAATAAATAAATCTGGGATCATACCATTAAAAAAAAAAAAAAGGTAGAAGTCTCTCGTCCTCTCAGGTAAACGAAGAACAATCTTTTGTCTGCCAAGAGGAGGATAAGACCTTCCTGAGCCAGGCAGAGGCACGGTGGTATTACAGCTGCACTCACATGTGAAAGGTCCTGAGTTCGCATCCTCGAATCTTGCTGAGAGTACTGGACAGATGTGTGCCCACGATCGAGCCTGGGTGACACTGGGCCTGGGTCGTGGCTAAAGGACTGTGTCTGTCTGTCTGCCTCTCTCTCTGAAGGAATAAATAAATACACTTAGAAGAAAAAAAAAAGAGTAATGCCTTTTTAAAAAATGAGATCTCCTCCATACTTTAAGCTAGGATTCCCAACATTGGGTGATAGAATCACTTAGGGAACTTTTAAAAATATCCACCTCAGGGAAGACTTGTAAAGGATCTGAGACCACAGATGGTTTTAAGGTGATTTTCAGATCCTCAGGGTCCACAGATACTTTTTCTCAACAAAACACAAAAAACCGCCTATAGGTAATGTATGATTACCTAAGTAATTATTTATTTCTTTTTGTTTTGATTTTTTTGTTTGTTTTTTTTTTTTAGATTTTTGCCATAAGACACATACACTTGCTGGAGAGAGACAGAGGAAAAGGGAAAGTGAGAAATCACCCCCGGGGGAGATCTAGTTCTTTAACTTTCACACTACCTGCTGGCCCCCTAATTATTTATTTTAAAAAATATATTGTTTAGGGACCAGCAGTTAGCGTAATGGCGATGTTGCTGGACACCCATGTAGTCGACCGTGGTTTGAGTCCTGAACCCGGTGGCTTAAGCTCACGCTGAGGGCATGTGCGTGTGTGCCCAAGATCCCGGGAGGAGAATGGAGACGGGATTGTGGTGTGGCCATCCCCCCTGGGGGGTAATTTCTCACTTTCTGTCTCTCTGTCTCTCTCTGTCTTTCTGGTGAGCACACGTGCCCTATAGCAAAAACCTCTCAAAAAATTGTTTATATTTATTTGTAATGTATTTTTAATTAAATTGTGCACTAATAATAGTCCAATCAAGAGAAGATTATTTTGAATGTTTTGATCCATTTTAACAGGAAAATTTTAAAATTAAAGTGTCAATTTATATACTTTTTATGGTAGAGTCATACTACAGGGTAATCAATAAAAGACATACAAGTGTATATCATATTTAGATAAAATTTCTTCAAGGAAGTAGAATGGAAATATAAGTTCAAGGAGAAGCAAGACCAATATAAAATCACATATTATTTAAGATTAGGTCTTTACGTCTCTTTAACAATGGATGAGTGTGGATATCATTTTATTTTTAGGAATATTTCATTTAATTTTATTCATTCTTATTTTTAATTTGACCAAAGAGAAAGTGAGAAAGCAAATCTGACAGCTCTGAGACTCGAACTACAGTTGGCCACGTCAGTCCAGCACTGTAACCCCCACACCAACGGCTGGCCCCAGATATCATCTTGATATGGCATTTGAAACCATTAGCTGTGTATAAGAATTGGGGCTGGCAGGTGGCGTGGTGGTTAAGGGTGCTGGACTCTCACCTGGCTGACCATGGTTCGAGTCCCCGACCTGGCGGCTTGCTTTCTAACTTTCCCTCTGTCTCTCTTTTTCTCTCTGTCTTTCTCACTGGTCAAATTAAAATAAATAAATAAATAAAGTAAAATAAGATAATTCTTTTAAAAAAAGAATGTATTATAATACTTTCACTTTATGTGTCTGTGTTATAAGATGCCAGAAACTATATTCTTTGCTGAGATTTAGTTAACAATGAGAAACTTTAGATGTCAAATTTAAAATGTGAGGGTGATATAATTTAACATGATTGATTTAGAAAGTGTGAAGGCTATCAAGTTGGAGGCCAGTGTTCAGGAGGTTGAAATCCAGCCAATCCGGTTTCAGTAGGAATCTACATGGCTAAACTCTCCTTTGGGAATTCAAGTCACCAACTTGATAGGGAACCTGGCTGTCAATTGATTTAGGTGGATGTGGCAGTGCTGCTGATTCTTTGCTGCTTTTATTTAAACTTCTTACAACCTTTTCTCATCTATTATTTTATTTTATTTTTTTGGGGGGGAGTAGTTTTTGCTGTAGGGCACATGCACTCGCCAGAAAGGCAGAGAGAGACAGAGAGACAGAAAGCGAGAAATCACCCCCCGGGGGGGATGGCCACGCCGCAATCCCTTCTCTTCCATTCTCCTCTCGGGACCTTGGACATGTACACACACGCACCCGGTGTGAATTTAAGCCACTAAGTCTGGACTTGAACTGCAGTCGACCACATGGAAGTCCAGCGATATAGCCATTATGCCATCTGCTGGTCCCATATCATCTATTTTTAGTAATTTGAAACAGGTTTCTAAAAAGATCCTGCTATGTTTTAGTTTATACATAATTAAACCACTTCATGCAATCATTATTCATCAAAATTATTTGGACTTCTTCCCTGGTCAGACACTTGAGGAAACTGCTATGGTGGTCTTTGAAGACATTTTCTCTTAACTTTTATTTCTTTTTTATTTTTTAAATAAGTTTAAATTATGTTCATTTCAACATAATTTGAGACTTAAAATACATACCAAAATAGCAGAGTTCCCTACTACTCTTAACACAATTTACCCTGTTGTTAACATCTTCCAAAACCATACTGCAATCATCAGACTAAGAAATTATGACCAGTACAATACTACTAATTGAATGACAGAATTTATTTAAATTTCATGGTGTTTCCATTACGTCCTTTTCTACTCTACGATTGGTCCAGGATCCCACACTGCGTTTAGTTGTCTGTCTCCTTAGCATCTTTTCTGCAACATTGTCAGTCTTTCTTTGTCTTTTCTGACCCCTTGACACTTTGATTTATTTATTTATTTTATTAGAAACAAGATACACTATCATTTATAGTCTTCAAACATCATTGCACTTGAACTTTCATAATTTGATAAAGCATTCATGAAACAACCTACAGACTAGTTTAACAAATAACACTTTTTTTAAAGAATTATTTTATTTAGTATTTTATTGCCTATAGCAAGTTAAATAGTAATAAAATACTAAATAAAATAGTGAGAAGCCTCCTATTTTATCCTTTTGGCACAGTACTGCCTTGGTGATATGGGGTCTTTTATTATTTCAGACAAGTTTTGTAATTTTTTTTTTTCTATTTTTGTGAAGAATGTCTCAGGTAATTGGATCAGAATCTCATTGAATTGGTAAGGTAATTTGGGTAGAGCTGACATTTTGGTTATTTATTTGATTCTTTCCATCCAAGAGCATGGGATGTCCTTCCATTTTTTGTATGATGCTCAATTTCTTTTCCTAGTTTTTCATACTTTTCTTTGCAGAGGTCTTTCATCTTTTTGGTTGAGTTTATTTCTAGATATCTTATTTGTTTTGTGACAATTATAAATGGGATTGCTTTCTTCAATTCTGTCTCAGTCTGTTCATTATCGATGTATAAAAATGCTATAGATATGTGTATATTGACTTTTTTCTTTCAATGTCTCTTTATTTATTTATTTTAATTTACATTTATCATATGTCTTTACAGTATACATTTGTTTTTCCAACACAAAAACCATGCATGTCAGTCAAGACAAGGATATTACTATATACATTGTCATCAGCAAATAGCTTCTCATTTTTTGTCAATTAAGCATATTTTTTACCTGTTTTTTTCCTTCCCCTCTCCCCTCCCTCCCTTCCATACTAAACTTTTTTTTTCATATTTTATTGATTCACAAAAGATCTTAGCGTATGGACAAAGCTAGAATCTAGTAACGAGTGCACTGTAATTTTCTTCTGAAACAATTTTTTCCCTCTCTCTCCATTCCCCCCTTTACTAAAGGGAGGTATAAAGTAACTTATTTGCAAAAAAAAAAAATGTTAATTTCAATTTGGTCTGTTATTTACACAAACCCCCAGAAGAATTTAATTTTTGATGCAAAGCAACAGATACTATTGTGTTATTAAACTTCTGCCACAAAATAAGAATGCTCACAAATATTTTCCAATTGCAAAGGGGTCAGGAAGGGAGAAAAGTTTATGTTTCAATTAAGAAAATTCTTTAACAAATTGCTGAACCCAACCACTCAAAAGAAAACAAAAATCCTTAACTCTGGAAGACCAAGCATAGAAGAAAATCAGTAATGTTTTAGAAAAAAGTTATAGACTTCTATCTGACCAGTTCAGTCTCATTAAATCTCTCTTGTTGAACTTTCAGTGTTCCTGTGGGCTGACCTTTCCATTAACATTGGGTCCTGCTATTTTACTGAATTAATTGATCACTTCTAGGAATTTTTCTTGGGTTCCTTTGGATTTTTTTTATGTGCATAATCATATCATCTGCAAATAGAGATAGTTGCGCTTCTTCTTTTCCTACCTGAATGCCTTTTACTTTGCTCTCATGTCCGATTGCATCGGGTAAGACTTCCAGCACTATGTTTAAAAGGAGTGGAGAAAGTGGAAAGCCTTGTCTTATTAATGTGAAGGTTTTTAGCTTTTCCCCATTCCATATGATGCTTGCATTGAGCCTGTCCTACATGCCTTTTTCTCTGTAGAAAGGCTGTTTAAGAGATGAAGAAAGGAAGAGAGAGAAACATGAATCTTGTGCTAGACACCATTTGTACCCCCGGTGTAGTGAAGTGAGCCAACATCTCCTATTGCTTCTGCTTCAGATGGTCTAAGTTGGGTTTATATCACTGGAAAATGATGAATACTCTGTCTCTCTATTCTAGAGAGACCATGTCATAAGGTCCAGGGGAAGACGGTAGAAGCTTAGCTCTGACACCTGCCAGTTAGATCTGGTAGGACTAGAAGTGCTGGGTTGGGCTGTGAGAACACACAGTACCCACAGTGCATGAATCATCCATGGCTGTCCTGTGCTCACAGAAGACATCACTGGTTGATCACAGCATTCTTTACACTATCAGGACAAAGCATTGCAGCTTCGCTCTTCTTAACATAGGGCTCCGGGCAGTGTCTCGTACTGATTTGAGGTTGTTTATGTATTTTCCATCCTGAATTTAATGCCTTAAGAGTAAAGTAAGTTTGTCCAGGAATCGGGTTGAGCTTGGAGATGAACTCAATTTTATTTGGGATTTGCTCCTGGTGGACACATTTAGAGTTTTGCCTAGTCAAATAATTATTACCAAAAAGATACAATGGATATGAATAATGGTAAATGATTATGCTTTCTTTTTATAGATTTTTAAATATACTATATCTAATTTGGTTCCTGAACCCATATCCTTCCATTGATGTCTTTGTTTCTCTTCATTGTTCCAGTGTAATGGGATTTTCAGTTGGTTTTAAGCATTGTCCAGCACTC
This sequence comes from Tupaia belangeri chinensis, assembly GCF_000334495.1. Taxonomy (NCBI): domain Eukaryota; kingdom Metazoa; phylum Chordata; class Mammalia; order Scandentia; family Tupaiidae; genus Tupaia; species Tupaia belangeri. The sequence goes on from NW_006206760.1 coordinate 2,592,756, forward strand.
CTGTTTGGGGAGTTGTCTCTCTGACATTTACAGAGAAAGTCCTAGAGCTCATGAAGGTTTCACTGGCAGTTACAGATTTTCCTCCTGTGTGGAACAATGCTTCCTTTTGCTAACCACCTCAATTTCCTGCCCTTATCAACTTGAAAAAATCAATGATAATAGTCTATTATGTGGGTTTTATTTACCCTTTTATGTTTAAGCTCAACCATTTCGCCATAAGCCAGCAAGCAGATGTCCCACTCAAGTGATCCAAATGTAATTGCTAAGAGAATCGGTAACACAGGGTTCCATGAACCTCGGTAATCAGTCAGGACAGCCGGAGAACATTTAAACCTCCATCTATTTCCAGACCTCTCTGCGACCCAGCAAATATTACAGAAAACATGCTAACTGCGCTATTGCTATCGAAAGCAGCTGTTTTGTCTCAGGACTTTAACTGACTCAGAGATGAAATACAGGATGCCTTGGAACCAATATAAATAAATATCGCCCAATGCTTTTTAAAAAAAAATGGTGCTATAACAGAAAACATCATCATGAGATATCCTGTGATGGGCTGCAAGAGCATTCACTGCGGCCATCTGCAGTCGGTACCATTTCACGACAGTAGCAGCAGCTAACTATTTCTTACCATTTTTTCTTTCAAACATGTGATAATATAGCTTAAACATTCAATGGGATGGGGCACTCATGGACTAGAAGACAGAACAAATTGGAGAACAGATCTCTTTGTCTAGCACGAACTGTTTTTATTTTTATTTGAACTGTTTTAAGTTGGAAACTCAAAGGATTTCTTACCTAGAGGGTTTCAGACCAGTCACCTTGAACTTCCCTGGAGGTGCCCTGGATTGCCTGGGGAGGGTGAGGAAAAGTGAGAGCACGGGTTCCACCGGAATACCTCCACTTTTTGTAAAAAAAAAAAATTTCTATAGGACACAGGCACTCCCTGGACACAGAGAGAGGGAAGAGAGGGAGAATGAGAAAATACCCCCCTGGGCCACAAGACCTTCTCCTCCATTCTTCTCTTAGGATTTAGGGTATGCACACACATGTGCCCGGTATATAACACCTCCTTTTTTACCTGGACTGTCTATTGAGCTTGTTACTCTTGCAACATTAATTCAGAAGAAAAAGATGGGGAAGATTTATAAGGTCCAATGAAGTTTCCAAGTACTTGTTTAGTCGACATTAAATGTAAAAAGCCACTTATCTGTTCTGACATCCTTATTTTATAAGGAGGAAGCTGACACCCAGCACGGTTTAAATGACTTGATCAAGTGGCAGAGACCAGCATTGAATTTTCCAGTACCCTCCCTTCCTGTTCCCACTATATTGTTATGATACGTAACAATTAATGCTCAGTTTCCACAGATTATGAATAGGTTTCTGCCAAGCATTCAGCTTTGAAAGACTGAATTTCTCTGGCATCGTTAACCACCCAGGAGCCTCATGGTAGAAATGTCGCCCCTATCCACGGGGATGAAGTGTATAATACAACTCAGCAATTCCAGAGGGAGGTGACCTTCAGGTTCGGTGTCAGGTCTCCCATTCTGAGCTCTACTCTGTTCCATGCAGTGACTCACTCTGGCTCTCACCATGATACTTGCCTGTGGGGACAAGCATAAGAACCTGGAAATCATGGGACTAGCAGTTAGTGTAATGGCTATGTTGCTGGGCTCCCATGTAGTTGACCGCGGTTCGCGTCCCGGTCCTGGTGGCTTAAAACTCACGCTGGGCACGTGTGTGTGCGTGACCAAGATCCCAAGAGGAGCATGGAGGAGAAGGGATTGCAACGTGGCCATTCCCCCTGGGGGGGTGATTTCTCGCTTCCTATCTCTCTGTCTCTCTCTGTCTGTCTGGTAAGTGCACATGCCCTATAGCAAAATCCTCTCAAAAAAAAAAAAAAAAAGAATCTGGAAATCATGAAAGAATCCTGACCTCTGCTCCGACTGGCACATCTAGGAGCCATAACTCTAGCGAGTGGTCTTCATTTCTAGTGACAACCGCCACAAGTTCTTACTGTCAGCTCAATGTTCTCTTGATCCTGTGCTTGGTCATAGTTGGGAAGGTATCTGTTCAACCTACCTCACGTGATCAAACGACACATTTCCTTATTGTTCCCATTCTTCCTTTTCTGGTGAGGCAAGACCAGAGCTGTGTCCTCCGGTGGCCTTGTATTTCTAGCTTCCATATTATGCCCGTGAGTGCTGGCTTCATTTTTGACATGTTTGTCCAAACTTAAAGTCTGGGTCAAATTGTTCAACACAGCGTTGGCCACCAAAGCGATCTGCAGAGCGGTCTGTTTATCTTGCCTGATGGATGGGATAGAGTTTATTTTCCCACTGTGGTATTCGTTCAGCCTCCCTTCCATGGAGAACTGTGCTGTTCCCTCAGTGAGAAGAGGGTGTAGACAACACAGAAAGCACCACAGCGAGCTGAGGCTGCTCAGGAGGAGCACGAATGCCCCCAGATCCCTCTGGCTTCCAACACTTCCTCTGCACTCCCTACTCCGGCCAAGAGTGGGAACTGGAACCAGGTCATGGACTCCGTCTAGCCTCTGAACTTTGGCATGTCTTTGGTTTTCCTATTTTGAATGGTTTACTCACAAATTCCTTAAATCAAAATGTCCCATGTCTTTATTTCTAAGGATGATAAAATAGGATGAGATTGCCTTGAGGCACACGTTGGGAGGATGGGCAAACAGAGCCACAGGGTGAAGAAGGCCCCATCAGAGAACTCAGTGCAGGAAGGTCTGGATTCTTGACAGAGTTCTTGCTCCTGAGGGTCTATAATGGGAGGTTAATGGGGGAGAGAGAAGCGAATGGAGGTTCTGAGGGATGTCTCAGTCCAAACACTCTCCACTGGTAATTTCATTCACCGGAAGCGAAATTGAGCAAATAAATCAAAAGAAGAAAAACCATCCAAGCCACCATTTTTAGGGTAGTATATATACCTACCGTAATACCATATTTGCTGTAGCAGCAACAATGAAAAGCATTTCAAATTTCCAAGGACAGAGAAACAACAAAATCAATATTTTAGACCAGTGACATTTCATGCATCTATTATAAGAAATGGGAAAAGGTGACTCGGGAGCCGTGTTGACCAGTACAGTGGGAACTAACAAGTGTAGACCTCAGTTTGCATCTGAATGAACTGCAGTTAAATAATATTAGGAATTCAGTTCCTCGGTGACACTGGCCCCACTCCAAGTGCTGAGGATGCACCTGTGGCTAGTGGTTCCCATCACAGGTAAGGAGTGTTTTCATCCTCACAGAGAGCTTGATTAGACAGCTGTGTTCGAGAAGCTGGGGAGTGTTCACAGGGTAGGTGTCCGAATGAAATAAAAGTAGTATAAAAAGCAGCACACGGGACCAGCAGTTGGCATAATGGCTACATCGCTGGACTCCCATGTAGTCGACCACAGTTTGAGTCCTGGACCCGTTGGGTTAAACTCACGCTGGTAGTGTGTGCGTGCGTGCCCAAGATCCCGAGAGGAGAATGGAGGAGAAGGGATTGAGGTGTGGCCATCCCCCCTGGGGGGTGATTTCTCACTTTCTGTCTCTCTGTCTCTCTCTGTCTTTCTGGTGAGTGCACACACCCTGTAGCAAAAACCTCTAAAAATCAAAACCAAACCAAAATAAAACAAAACAAAAAACCAAAAACAAAAAGCAGCACACACACTGATTACACCAATGGAAAAATTATGACAGACATGAATAAAGATTTGTCAAGACCAGAAAGCATTAAAACTATTTCCACCAGAGAAATCCATGCACCAAGTAGAATTTACAAGCTGCTTTTTAGAAAGGTCAAGTTCAATTATGAATAACTAAGTTTTGGGTTAGCTTCTTGGCATGGTGGTTAAGGCAGCTAGTCTCACATAGCTAACCCTGTGGTTTGAATCCCAGCCCTGGGGGCTTGAAAAATACATTAGGGATGTGTGTATACGTGTGCCCCAAATCCTGACAGGATGGAGAAATGGAGAAGACATGATTACAACTTGACCATGCACCATGGGAGGGGAGACCTTCTCCCTCTTCTTCTCTCTATGTCTCTGTCTCTCTCTGTTGAGTGTACATGCCCTCTGGCAAAAATTAAGCAAAAAAGAAAAATGTGAAGCTTTTGAAAACTCTCTTCAGGAAGCCAATTGTACCTGCTCCTCCTGAGCTAGACATAAAGAAGTCATAGAAGAGGCATCAGGAGACAGAGGGTAAGGTTCTCATGCTAGCTTCATAACTAAAGGAGCTCTGTGATTGGGCCAGCAGGTGGTGTGGTGGTTATGACACTGGATTCCCTATGTCTGACTGTGGTTCGAGTCCTGGACTCAGCAACTTGAAAATCACATGGGGTACATGTACATATGTGCCCCAAATCCTGAGAATGGAGGAGAAGGGTTTGGCATGTGGCCATCCTCCTGAGGGGTGATTTCTCACTTTCCCTTTCTCTGATGAGTGCAGATGCCCTATGACAAAAAACAAAAACAAAAACACCAAAACAAAACAAAACAAAAGCTCTGTGATCTCAGGGGAGTCATACCAAGTCTTTTGGCCTTTTTGTGTGTGTGTTAGAAGATCTCTAAGGTCCTTTTCAACTTTAAGAAGTGATTGTGTTTTCTGGTGGAAGGTGGGTTGTTCACAGAGGAATGGAGGGACAGGGGCAAGTTATCAGCCAGTGGGGTCAGTAAGACAGCAGCGTCTGGAATCCTCTGGTGGATCCCAGGGAGGAAGTGGGAGAGGTAGAAGGGACTCCCAAAGGTGGAGAAGCCAGTCAGGGACAAGATGAGGAATGTGTATTCCAGACGCTCAACAGCTGTCAGGAAAATTGTATCTGTTTTTACTTTACGTTAGGACTTACAACAGAGCCTAAGTGAAACTGCAAACACAGCTGAGAAAATCCCACCATTGTCTGGTTCCTCAGAAACGCCACCCCCTCTTTCTTTCCGGAGGCTCCCCAGTCACAAGTGGTTCACTGAACACCCCCATTGGCTCCTTAATGATGTTCCAGAGAAGAGCAAGTCTTCCATTTGTTCAGTGACTTCTCAGATGTCAGATCATAAAATCTTACTTCTTGAAACTCACTTATTTTTGAACAGTTCCTCTCTGAATGGATTTTACAGCTATTATATTTTTTGAATCATTTCACGTGTCTTGGAAAAGGTTGACCATGTGTAGCATGGCTTGTCATTTCCTCCCTTGTGTGTTTTTCTATTGAGCAGTGCCTAGAGAAATGCTTCTACTGACTCATCAATGTTGTCCCCCACGTTACATTTTTGGTATTTACTGACTCCACATTTACACGCCTTTGGTGTGCACCATGCGTACTATGGTTCACTTTCCTCTTTATACTTGTACATTTAAACAAACTACCTGAATTTATACTTGTAAAATCCTTTAAATGTGCAACAAATATGGGTAAGTCGGTGTGCATATATGTGTGTGTCTGATCTACACATTCATTGGATAACAAGCAACTTATAAGCATGTATATTTATTTATTTATTGGAGAGGATTTTGCTATAGGGCGCATGCGCTCGCCAGAAAGACAGAGGGAGACAGACAGAAAGTGAGAAATCACCCCCCAGGGGGATGACCATGCCACAGTCCCTTCTCCTCCATTCTCCTCTCCGGATCTTGGGCATACACACATATGTGCCTGGCATGAGTTTAACCTACTGGGTCTGGGACTCAAACTGCGGTCAACTACATGGGAGTTCAGCGACATAGACATTACACCAACTGCTGGTCCTGGCATGTATCATTTAATGAGGGGGATACATTGTGAAAAAATGTGTCATTAGGTTCACACAACAATTTCATCATTGTGCAGACATCATAGAGTATACTTGTACAAACCAAGATGGGATAGCCCGCCACACACCCAGGCTGTATGGGATAGCCCACCGCACACCCAGGCTGTATGGGATAGCCCACCGCACACCCAGGCTGTGTGGGATAGCCCGCCGCACACCCAGGCTGTGTGGGATAGCCCTCTGCACACCTAGGCTGTATGGTATAGCCTGTTGTAATCTCACGGGACCACCGTCGTATACACAGTCTGTCCTTGGCTGAAATGTCATTAGGGTGCAGGACTAGAGTTGAAAACACATTGTCCTGTCTCCCAAAGATACCATAATCAAATGATCATATGCTTTGATTATTTCTAGGCAGTTGCCAAATTGGCAAAACCATGAATCTCAAAGGTGTGTAAATATAGATTTTTAAAATTTTAGTTTAGTTTTAGGTTTTTGCCATAGGGTGTGTGTGCTTGCCAGAGAGAGAGACAGAGAGAGAGAGAGACAGAGAGGGAAAGTGAGAAATCACCCCCCCGGGGGATGACCATGCCGCAGTCCCTTCTCCTCCATTCTCCTCCTGAGACTTGGGACATGCATACACAGTGCCCCATGTGATTTTTCAGGTCACCGGGGCCAGGACTTAAACCGCGGTCAGCCATGTGGGAATCCTGTGCTTTAACCACCACACTGACTGCTGACCCCTCAAAGGCATATTTTTTGTTTTTAAGAGGGATTTTTGCTATAGGGCATGTGCGCTCACCAGAGAGACAAAGAGAAACAGAGAGACAGAAAGCAAGAAATTGCCCCTCAAGGGGATGGCCACGCTGCAATCCCTTCTCCTCCATTCTCCTCTTGGGATCTTGGGCACGCACATGCCCGGCATGAGTTTGAAGCCACTGAGTCTGGGACTTGAAGTGCAGTCAGCTACATGGGAATCCAGTGACATAACCATTACACCATCTCTGTGGGTATCCGGGAAGTCACACCAAGTCTTCTGCTCCCCTCAAAGGTATTTTTTAAAAATTATTTTAACTTTATTTATTCACTCATTTATTTTAATTTGACCAGAGAGAGACCGAGAGAGAGGGAGAGGAAGTGGGAAAGCAAGCCACCAGGTACAGGACTTGAACTGTGGTCGGCCATGTGGGAGTGTCCAGTGTCTTAACCACCACGCCACCTGCTGGCCCCCTCAAAGGTATTTTTTAAAGGCAACTCAAAAGATTTTTTTTCCTCTCCTAAAAATGATACATTTAATACAAATTAAATCCCCCACCAAGTGACTGGGTAATATACCCTAAACATAGCTATATTTAGTATAATTTAATTCAACTCACCAATACATTTATGATTTATCTAGTGAAGAACTAGATTTCAAAAGTAAGATGGGCTGCCTGCTAGTGCAGTCCTTAGCGGTGGTATTGCGGTGCAAATCCCTCATGGCTAACTATGGGCTAAATCCTGTCTCCAGTAGCTTGGAAAACACATGAGACACTTGTGTGTGCGTGACTGTCCCAAATCCCAACAGGATGGAGAAATGGAGGAAAAGGGATTGTGATGTGACCACATCCCATGGAGGGGTGCTTTTTCTCTCATTCTCTCTGTCTCTGGTGAGCACATGGGGTCTCTGGCCATTTAAGTAAGACATACTTCTTGGTCTCAAGCAGCTCATAGTGTGGTAGGGAAGGCACGTAATTGCCAATAGGTGTGGATGCTTCGTGGAGCACATGGTTAGTGGCCATACCGAGTACGTGGGTGCTATTGCTAAGGGTCAGACCAAGGAGGCCTGGAGTCCGTTTTCCACTGACTACATGCTGGTGGTAGAAGGGGAAGGAGCTGCCCGTCTCCCCTTTCCCATCTGCTGACCAGGGCACAGAGTAGCACAAGCTCCAAGGTGTCACGTCCTTGGCCCAGAGCAGAGGCTGAATGACTTGCCCAACCAGGACTTCCTGCCAGGGCAACTGCAGGCTAACTTCCTGTTTTTTGTTTTTTGTTTGTTTTTCATTTTTTTTTTCCCTCTTACTTCTCGACAGGAACCAGGAAGGCTAGTGCGGTTTTCTTCCACTGACAACACCACTGATTTCTTTCCTTTCCTGGTCCATAGTGCAGCTGAGAGTAGCTGGAGAAACCTATTAAGAGCTTCTCACGGCCTTTGGCATAAAATCCAACCTCCCTTCAGGGCTGGCCCTCATCTCCCTGACCATCTACCCTCAGCCACACCCATCTCGTTCTCTCTGCTCCGACCTCGCCTGTGCTAAACTCCCTGTGGTTCCTCAGACATGCCCCTGTCCAGCCTTTTCACCAACCCCTTGCATATACTCTCCCTCTGGCCCAAAGTACTTCCTTTCCAGCTCTTGGCCTGGCCACTCTTCAGCCCTCAGCTCATTGCTGTTTTCTTAGGGAGGTCTTTGCTCATCTGTAAGGTAAATTAGCTCCTTCATGACCCAGTAAGTCCCTACCTTAGTCCTCATCGAACTTCATAGTGGTAATTCCCTTGGCACCTTTTGGGAGCTGCAGAGGGAAGGGGGCAGACCACATCTGCCAGATGGACTCACCGTTGTTTTCCCAGAGTCTGGACCATAATTTTACAGGAAGAGGACCAGCTTCATGGGCGGGTGACCTATGGAGTCCCACAGGGACTCATGCCCAGAAAGGTAGGTTTACTGCTCAGTTAGATGCTTCCACTGTCTTAAAAATTCTTTTTTTTTTCCTTAAAGAGAAACTTGATTATTATTTTGTTCATTATAGAGCATGTATGTGTAAGAGGGAGAGAGAAGCACCCTCTGTAGGACTTGGTCACACTGTCATCCCCTTCCCTCAGTCCTCCAGTCTGCAAGGATCTTGGACCCGTGTGCATGTACCTGGCATATTTTCAGGCTAACCAAACTGGGGACTTGAACCACTATTGGCATGTGGCATCCAGCTTTGTAGTCCATTATGCTACCAGCTGTGCCACAGAGGCTGGGTCATCTTAGAAATTCTTAATTTTGGAACAAGGGATTCCTATTTTTGTTTTGCACTTACACCTTACATGTTAAGACACTGACCCCACATGAGGGAACAAATAAACCAATAGATATACATTAATCCTTATGCTATGTTAAACCAAGGGTATAGAAGCGACTGGAGTCTTAATTTTGAATGACATCAATAATTTAGGAAAAAATCATAACATATTATGAGGTATTTTGCTATTTTTCACATAGTGCTTGTTCGTTCATTTGGAAAAAGAGAAATAATAATTAAAAGATATGTACTCTCTGTCTGGTTGATGAGATACATTTTCAGTACAAATTACATTTTGTTTAACCCCAACTTTGATGCCTTATAAACAAAGAGTCCAGAATGATTTGTTTTATGCCTGATTAATAATTGTTGAAATAAATAAATAGAAATTGCTTTAAAAGAAAATGTTGCCAAAGGTTGAGCGCATGTCAGAGAGCGAAACAGAGAGAGAAGGAGAGGGGGAGGTTGAGAAAGCATCTCCCTAGTGGGGCGTGGTCATGACTCAACTCCTTCTCCTTCATTTCTGCATCCTATTGGGAATTGAGAATTGGGAGTCCTATTCAGAGTTGCACACATGCATGTGTGCCTCGTGTGTTTTCCAAGCTGCTGGGGCTGGGATTTGAACTGTGTAGCTGGTCATGTGGGATCTGGCTTCCTTAATCAATAAGCTATCGCGCTAGCCTGAAATAACATTCCAAAAAAATAAAGAAAAAGGAACAGGAAAAATTCTGAAAATAGTATATGCTGCCTGGATTTCTGCTTCCTCAGGGTCAATGAATATCAGCAGGTGTATTTGGGTACTAAAAGCAATATGTGAAAGAATGAATCTCAAAGAAAAAAATATACAGGTCATAAACATTCCATTCAAAAACTCAAGGTTTCAGGACCAGCAGTTAGCATAATGCCTATGTCGTTGGACTCCCATGTAGTTGACCGCGGTTCAAGTCCCAGACCCGGTGGCTTAAACTCATGTCGGGCATGTGTGCATACATGCCCAGATCCCAAGAGGAGAATAGAGGAGAAGGGATTGCGGTGTGGCCATCCCCTCCAGAGACGATTTCTTGCTTTCTGTCTCTCTGCCTCTCTCTTCTTTCTGGCGAACATACGTGCCCTATAGCAAATAAACAAACAAACAAAAACAAACAAAAAACAAAACCTCTCAAACAACAACAACAACAAACCTCCCCCCCCAAAAAAAAAAATTCAAGGTTTCCATTCCAGAGAGACCATCCCTTGGCTTTGAGATTTTAAGACCTACTGAGCACCTCCGGGTAGGTTTTGTGAAGGCAGGTGGAGAACATCTTACTCCGATTGGGCTGTGATAACAAAATACCACAGACAGGGTGACGATTTTGGACACTAGAACATCCAAGATCAAGGCATTGGCAGATTCAGTACCTGGTGAGGGCCCTCATCTTCATAGTGGTATCTTCTTGCTATGTCTTCCTATGGTAAAAGGCAGGGTGGAGCTCCCTCTGGCCTCTTGTACAAGGGTTCTGTTATGGCTTGTTCCCCAAAAGTTCATGTTTTAGAATTTGATCTCCAGTTTTATGGTGTTGGGAGGTGGCGAGATCTTTACTATGTGAAGTCTGTGGGGGGTGTTTAGATCACAGAGACATCAATCACTCTATGAGCAGATTAATGCTCTCTCATGAGAGAACCAGTGAATTCTAGCTCTCATGGAAAGGGAGTCATTCTGGAGAACAGGGTGTTGTAAAAGGAAGATGGCTACCTCCCTGGTTGCTCTTTCTGCATATGCCTGCCACCCTCTCTCCTTCTGTCGGCCAAGATGGAGCAGGTCTGATGCCAGACACATGCTTTTGTACTTTCCAGCCGCCAGGGTTGTGAGCCAAGTAGATTTATATTCTGTCTGAATCACGCAGTATCAGGTATTTCTGTAAGCAACATAATAGCGAACTAAGAGAGGCAATTGCTTTAATCCCCTCTCCAAGACCTTACCTGTTCATCTTCCCCTTAGAGGTCAGGTTTTCAACATGTGAATTTGGAGTGTGGGGAGGTGTGGGGGGGGGGCTCAAGCATTCAGGCCACAGTAGTGGGGGGCAATGGCTGCCTTCACCATCTTTGTTAGATTGTGGAGGAGGTAGTACGTTGTGGGGAGAAGAGTGGGAAGATGGCTTCCAACAAGGTAGCCCTGGAGTAGAGAAGCTTAACTTTTGGAGAAGTTGGTTTTTTCCTCACTTTGTGGGTCACTAGGACCAGATGAGGTCCAGCAATGCCACTTGTTTGCTCTGCAATCTCCCTTTCCAGGCCTCACCTTCCTTGTCTGAAAAGCAGGAGGTGGAGAAAGCCTTTACACCACCTCCCGTCTGTACCCAACTTACCTCTAAAGACGTTCCTTTCTCTGTCTCTGGGGTGTGGAACCCACTCCCTGATCTCATCTGGGTTTATTCTCACCAGATCCCTGTTTGCCACTTCCTGAACCCTCCCTTTCCTGCACGTGCTGTGGTTTTCGCCACTGTGTGCTCTGAGTACTCCTCCGCTTCCTTGATTTTCTTACTTACTGCCTTCTCATGCTTCAGGAGGTGAAAGTCCACTCTTACCAGCATGCTCACAAGGTGTACCTTTGCCCCATGTTCTACACAGTCATACTTGTTGGTTCCAGTGTGTTCTTACAGCCCAGTGCTTCCCCTGTCCTGACACTCACCACTCTGTCCTATCCTCATCCGTTTCCTCGTTCCTATTCCTCAGAAGTCCCAGAGTCCTTTGAGAGCCTGGACTCTGCCTCTTCAACATCTAGCAGTCACTGGAACGCAGTAGGCATTTAATCCACGTTTGCAGAACGAAGGCTTCGTTCTTACCTAGCTGTGCTCTAGAAAGCAGGCTTGTCCTGTTCCCCTGGGGCAAGGGAGGGCCCAGTGGCAGAAGTCTGGGCTGCTGGGAGAAATGTCCTTCCTGCTTGGCTGGACTTCTGCTTGGCTGAGGCCCTGCTGGCCCAGCTCACAGGGTGACTACGGAGTAGCAACAGGAAGCCCCAGAAACCCAGGTGGGTTCTATTGACCTACCTGCATTCGTTGGCATGCCCTCCTCCCACTCCCAGCATGGTACTGGCAGTAGGAGGAAAAGGAAGAGGGATGTTCTCCCCCTCCACGCACCCTTGACAGTTCGGCTCAGTCGCTCCCTTACAGATAACCGAGAGTGTATGATAGAGACAAGATCACCATCTTGGCAGGAGAGTGACCTAGGGATGGAGGCCATGCACGCAGGAGACGTCCTCTGCATGCCTGCTCGTGTCAGCACTATGCTGGTGCTGGCCCGGATACACAGAGTAACCAGACACGGTACCTGGCCTCAGGATGCTTCTAGTCCACCACAGGAGCCAGACCACGGACAGAACTTTATGGTGGAATGACAGTTCGGGGAGCTTCCTAAACAGCGGGAAAAGTCACATTCCT
>NW_006206760.1:2604975-2610431 GCF_000334495.1 Tupaia belangeri chinensis
CCTGCTTTTACGGGAATGAGAATGTCAACCTGATATTAGGAACTTAAAAATTAACCCGGTCTACCTGTGTACATGGTCTTTAGACTTCACAGAACGGGCAGGATTTAAGTATAATGGCCCTTTTTACAAATAAGAAAACCAAGACTTTTGGGGGCCGGCAGGTGGGGTGGTGGTTAAGAGCATTGGACTCCCACATGGATGATCATAGTTTGAATCCCAGACCCAGTGGCCTGCTTTCTTACTTTCTCTCTCTCTGTCCCTCTCTGGTCCAATTTAAATAAATAAATAAATAAATAAAGTTCAATGAAATAATTAATAAAAAAAAGAAAATTGAGACTTGGAGAGGTTAACCCATGTGCGTGCACACACGAGAGAGAGAGAAACGTACCTCGGTAGGGTGCTGCTGTGCTACTGTCTCCTTTCCACAGTCTCCCAGCTCACCAGGATCGTGGGCTCGGGTGCTCATCCTTTGTGTTTCAGGCCAACCTGGGGATGGGGGTCTGCATCCGCGGTCACCAGGTGGCCTCCAGCACTGCCCTTCAGCACACCACCACCTGTGTTACCAGGCTGGGCCAACTTTCTGAGTTTTGAATCTTTAAAATTAGACACCATTGGGGCCAGCAGGTGGCATGGTAGTTAGGGGCATTGGACTCCCACATGACTGACCATGGTTCAAGTCCTGGACCTGGTGGCTTGCATTCTCACTTTCCTCTCTCTTGTTCTCTCGCTCTGTCCCTCTCTGGTCAAATCAAATCAATCAATCAATAAAGCTAAATAAAATAATTTAAAAAAATGAGACACCACAAAGGATGTGACATAATACAAGCAGGCTGGGCAGGGGGGGCTGCAAGCTGCAGCCTGGGGTGGGAGCTGCTTGGGAAGGAGGTGAGACAAAACACAGGGAGTGCCCTGGGGAGGCCATTCTGACTGCAGAGGCCCAGCTGGAGAAAGAGGCCAGGTGATTAAAGGGCACAGTAGTTAAAGGATAGTGCATTCCCAGAGACCGGTGTGGGCACAGGAGCTGATGCGGTGAGGAGAGCACTCAGAACAGCCCAGCGGGAGGAGACTCACTCACTAGTGGAGGAAACAGCCAAAGACAGGGGGAGACTCCCTCCTAGAGAGAGGAGAGACTGGAGCACAGTTATGGAGAGGTCATGGTGTGAAAAACCAACATTCGCCAAGTGCCTTCCTTGTGCAAATGAACTGCTAATATGCTCGATGCCCTCTTTCCAACAGTGCTCGGGGAAGGTAGTGGGATCCCCACTTTACAGGCAGGATGACAGTTTGCCAGAGGCCAAGACTGAGGCCAAATCTGAACACAGACCTGCCTGACTCCTCTCCCCTGACACAGGGTGAGCAGACTCTTCAGGAGGCTTGGAACTCCCAGGGTGCACACAGTTCACCTCTGGTTGACTTATGACAAAATTTATGAAGTCCTGCCCAGGTCCCACCCAGACCGGAGGCTAGTCCGGACTGCACGGGGGTGGAGCCAACAGAGATGTCACCCAGGGTGGCAAAGCCAGGGCATCGGGGAGGGCTCTGGAAGGAAATGTGGTCCCTTGCAATTAAGTGGAAGAGTTAAATTGCTCAGAAGACCACATGCCTTGGCCCTTCTGAATTGAGTTTACTGTAATTCCAGATAAAAACAAAACTTTCAGAGCTGATGCTTGAGGCAAGGTTGGTTTATTTTTGATTTTTTCTGCAGTTTCAATATAATTCAGCACTTTCACTTTGTCAAGATAGACCCGGCCTTCTGTGGTCTGTAGGGAGCTGACTCAACATTGGAGGAGCCAGCAGTGCACTCATGACCTGAAACAAAAGTGTTGAGTGTCAGGGATTTAAAATCTCCTCACTTGGGCTATCTGGAATCTAGCAATGGTGCCCTTATCAGAAATCAGACACCTGGCTGAAACAGAGGTCTGGATAGGTATACCGTAGTTCAAATTCTTTTTAAAAAAATTTATTTAAATTTACCAGTAGGCATACTCCTTCATTGAAGAAGAAGGAGGAGAGAGAGAAAGCAAGAAAGCATTCCCTTCGTGGGGAACAGTCATGCCACAATCTCTTCTCCATTTCTCCCTCCTGTCAGGGCTTGGAGCACACACACCCACCCACCCACACACACACACACACACATACGCACCTGGGGTGTTTTTTTCAAGCCACTGAGTCTAAGACTCAAAAGGTGCAGTTGCTCATGTGGGATCCAACTGTCTTAACCTCCGGTCCACGGTCCAGCCCAATGAGATGGTCTTTATAAAAGGATTTTTCAGGCCAGTCCATGCTGTGATGGTTAAGGCAGAGAGATGCCAGAAGACAATGGAATGGTTTGAGTTCCAGACCCAGCAGCTTGGGAAACATGCCAGGTGTGTGTGTGTGTGTGTGTGTGTGCACGTGTGTGTGTATATGTATGTGTATATGTGTTGTGTATGTTTATATGTGTGTCTGTGTGTCCAAAATCCCCATAGGATGGAGTGATGGAAGGAAAAAGATTGCAATGTGATCTTTCCCTGTGAGGCATGCTTTCTCACTCACTCACTATCTCTCTTTCTCGCTCTGTCTCTCTCCTGTGAGTGAGTGCGCACTCTGGCAAATTAAAAAAAAAAAAAAAGACTTCCCTCGTTCATGAGGATAGAGTAGGGTGCTACTTCCCCCTTTCCTATGGTGATGCAGATGGTGATCGAAAGGCAGATGAAAAACGAAAAGAGGAAGGGAGGGAGGAGAAAAGAAGAAGAGCGGATGAGGAAGAGGGGCAGCCAGCAAGGAGGCTCCCTTTTACTTCCTTGGAAATATTCTGCTCATTTCCAAAACTCAAACTTGAGGTTCTCCTGGGAAAGAAAAAGGCTGGGGCCCCTCCGAAGGCCTGCTGGGATGAGTTGAATCTGGCTCTATTTTATGGTTCCTCTGTGAACCAGGTTTTCCCCTCATGTAAGAAACTTAGACCAAAGTTCTGTCTTCTTCAAAACAAAATGCACCTCCACGCCTTCCCTCCCAGCACATCCAAGGCCCCAAAGTGACGAATTCAACACGCTTATCGTAAGTCGAATCTGCTGAGCACACCGTATATAGCGCCAGGAAGTCAGGTGAAACCCAATCGGATGTTCAACCTTGACTTCCAATGGTGAGAACAAGGAGGTGCTGATCCAGGAAAGATGACGAGGCCTGGGTGCCCCCACCTGCCCTTACAGAGGGTGCAGACACCGTGGGCATTGCAGTCTGGAATCAACAAGTCTTGAGGGGCTCACTTAACAGGAGCCAGGTGGGGTCACCCTTTAAAATATTACACAGTCTCAGGGTGCTCCTGGTGGGTTCTCTGCATTTTCTCTGCAAGTGTGGACCAGCAGTTGGCGTAATGGCTGTGTCGCTGGACTCCCATGTAGTTGACTGCCATTCGAGTCCTGGACCTGGTGGCTTAAACTCACGCCAGGAGCATGTGCGTGCGTGCCCAAGATCCTGAGAGGAGAGTGGAGGAGAAGGGATTGCTGTGTGGCCATCCCCCCTGGGGGGTGATTTCTCGCTTTCTGTCTCTCTGTCTCTCTCTGTCTTTCTGGTGAGCACATACGCCTTATAGCAAAAACAAACATGCAAAAAACAAAAACAAAAACAAAAACAAAACTCTAAAAAAAAAAAAAAAAAGGGTGGACGTTGGACTCTGGTGCTGAGAAAAGCGAAATGTTCAGCAAAAGTTCATGCTGGATGGTGAGACCCAAGCCCTGGCTCAAGTCTCAAGCAGCAGGCTTCCATCTTAGTCTGGGTTTTGGTCTCTCCATGAGTATACCTTAACCAAAGTCTATAGTTTATCCAGATGTTTGTAGATTTTGCCCAATGCTTTCTTTCTGCTCCAGGGTTCCATCCAGGTTACCACTTCATGGTGACTTAACACAGCTCCTTGGGCTTCCCTAGGCTGCGACTCTTTCAGACTTTTCTTGTTTTCAAGGACGGGGACAGATTTGCAGAACACTGATCAAGTGTTTTGTAGACTTCCTCTTACTGGAATTTGTCTGATGTTTTGCGCATGCTTAGACTGGGGTTACAGGTTTTGGGAAGGAAGATCGCAGAGATGAGGCGCCATTCTTGTTACATCCCATCACGCGTTCATACTATCAGCATCATCTGTCACGGTTGATGTTGACCTTGATCACTTGGCTGAAACGGTGTTTGTCAAGTGTCTTGGCCTCTTGAACTATTTCCCTAATGTTAAATAAGTCAGTATGTGCAACTTACACTAAAGAAATAGGGGTTTCTGTTCTGCTTGAGGATGGAGTATCTACTTTGTTATCTAGAAATCTTCTGCATGGGCAACTTGCCTCTTTCCCCATTTATTAATGTTTCTAATTATTTATTAATATCAGTGTAGATCTTGATACTTTAGCTTAAATTTAATAGTGCTAAATTTTTTTTTTTTCCAATTGTTTTAGCTTTGGCTGTTGGGATCTCTTGCAATTGATTTTTTGTGACTCTCTCTTTTTTTTTTTTTAAGGTTTATTTATTTATTCCATGAGTGAGTGACTAAGTGAGTGAGAGAGAGAAAGAGGGAGAGATAGACATACCCCCAACAGGTTCTAACCTGTGATCCAGCCCCAGCCTCAGTCAATTCTGGATCTGCATACTCAGGGAGGCCTAGGTTGGTGGTTCTCAAACTTTCTTACCTATTAAACTCACTTGGGAAGCTTTACAACTCTTTTATTTATTTATTTATTTATGTATTTATTTAAAAATTTTTATTATTTTGGAGGGGTTTTTGCTATAGGGCGCATGTGCTCGCCGGAAAGACAGAGAGAGACAGAGAGACAGAAAGCGAGAAATCACCCCCCCCTCCCCCGCCAGGGGAGATGGCCATGCAGCAATCCCTTCTCCTCCATTCTCCTCTCGGGATCTTGGGCACGCACGCATACGCGCCCGGAGTGAGTTTAAGCCACTGGGTCCCGGATGTGAACCGCGATCGACTACGTCGGAGTCCAGCGACATAGCCCTTACACTAACTGCTGGTCCTGGAAACTTTACAACTCTTGATGCCCAGGTTCCATCCTGAGCCAATGAAACTAGAATCTTGGGCATTTGCTTGTGGGGTGGGATGGGGTGGGGGTGCATCCAGGTGTCAATAGTAAGATGGCCACGTGATTC
The DNA here is from genome assembly GCF_000334495.1 of Tupaia belangeri chinensis. NCBI lineage: Eukaryota > Metazoa > Chordata > Mammalia > Scandentia > Tupaiidae > Tupaia > Tupaia belangeri. Next base: position 2,610,100 of record NW_006206760.1, read on the forward strand.
TAACATTCAGTCAGGAAGCAGAGGTTTGCCAGGTTTCTGGGTCCTATCTCCTGAAGCCTGGTACCCGAGTACTTGTCATTCAAACCCATGCGTAGGGAGGTTTTGAGTTTGTCATATATCCACCCTGCAAGGATCGGGGGAACAGCAGTTCATTTGTGGCCAATGCCAAGAAGGAAAGCTGGAATATAGTTTTTCATTGTAATCACTTCTTTGATATTTTGGAAATGTACCAGACTCCTTCTGAGCTGCCAATAAAACTTTAGGAAACACTAAGAGTTCCCAGTGGAATTGCCCCCTCCTCCCCCCCCCCCCCACCCCCTTCCCCTTGCACT
>NW_006206760.1:2610446-2638759 GCF_000334495.1 Tupaia belangeri chinensis
ACCCCCCCCCCCCAATCCCTTTAACATTGACTTATCAAAAGACATTTGCTTTCCAGAACTCTGGGGCAAGTCCACGGAATGAGTCATTTAGGTGTTGCATTAGTGAAAATACCAAGCACCACAAGGATCACTAAAGCATGGAATTACAGATGCTCAGCTCTTGCAGGAAATGCAGGGGTAACTCCTTGTAACGTCATAGGAGACAGAATAGTGAAGAGGCAGGGCAAGGACTTGCGTTTGGACAAACTAGCTCAAATATTGGCTCCTCCATTTGGGTATGACCTTGGTTAAATTACTTCATCTTTTTGAGGTGCTTTCTCATTCATGAAATGAGTGCAATGTTGTCAAACTTATATATGTATTCTGATGGTCGTTGCAATTTTATATAAAGCCCCTAACAGTTGATGGCATATACCAGGTTTTCAACAAATGCTGTATGGTATTTCCATGTCAAAGAAGGAAACTAATCTATTATCCAATTTCAGGATGTAAACAGAATTCAAATATTTATTTCCTCTATTTGCATTCCTCAACTTTTTTGGGGGGGAGGGGGTTTGCTATAGGTCCTGTGCGCTCGCCAGAAAGACAGAGAGAGACAGAGACAGAAAGCAAGAAATCATCCCCTAAGGGGGATGACCACACCGCAATCCCTTCTCCTCTATCCTCCTCTTGGGATCTTGGGCATGCACGCACACGCGTCCCGCATGAGTTTAAGCCACCGGGTCTGGGACTCGAACTGTGGTCGACTACATGGGAGTCCAGCGATATAGCCATTATGCTAACTGCTGGTCCCGCATTCCACAACTTTGACAGAAGTGGAGTGATCCCTGGGAAGAGAAATGGATTTTTTTCGGAGGGAACTTAACTGCAAAGGAGTCTAGGTAGGGGAGAAACAGTTACAGTACCTCCAGTCCTTGTCTGGTTCTGCTAAGCACAAATTCCAGCTTACTGTGGTTTACTTAAATAACACAAGACTTCACCAATGCTGTTTCTATTTCAATTACCATGATATATTAACTGTGAGAAATTGGATAAATATAATAAATCCAAGCTTTGCTGTTAGCTACTTGGACCACAAATCCCTGTAAAAAAAACAGATGTACAATATGATAATGACTCTCACATCACTTCTCTCAAAGTCTGTTGGTGATTGGTCCCTGTGTGTCTGTTATTAAGTTCATATACAGACAGCAGAATCTGTAGCTGTGTCGCTTCGTTGACTCCCAGTGACAAATCCATGTGACATTTTATAAAAACAGAGACTCGAAAGAAGGAATTGGTCAATAAGAACCAAGTGAAATGAGGAAACTGAAAAGGATAATGTTAGGAGACAATTTGAATTGAACATAAATAGAAGAACTAGCCGAGCATCGCAAGTTCTAGCTACGGGGCCAGAACAACTTAGGGAAGGTACGATTATGGGCATAAGGAGAAAAATGGTTGTAACGCAGAAGATGAACGAAGAGGCCCCAGAGGAAATGATACCAGCAAAACACAGAAACAAAACAAAAGTGAAACGAATAAGTAAAACAAAAAACTCTCCACACTCGAAGAATTCTCAGATATATTTGACAACATTAAAAGGGCAAAGGAGAAACTGTTGAAAGCTTGTCCCAACTTAGAAAGGGGTGTGACAATTTGCCAAGGCACAGAAGAAATGATCGTTCCATTTTACAAGTTTTATAATGAGAAGAGAGCATTATTCACACTATTCTTCTATTTTCTTTCTTTCCTTCTTTCTTTCTTTCTCTCTCTTTCTTTCTTTTCTTTCTTCTTTCCTTTCTTCTTTCTTTCTCTCTCCCTTCCTTCTTTCCTTTCTTCTTTCTTTCTCTCTCTCTTCCTTCTTTTCTTTCTTTCTTTCTTTCTTTCTTTCTTTCTTTCTCTCTCTCTTTCTTTCTTTCTTTCTCTCTCTCTCTCTTTCTTTCTTTCTTTCTCTCTCTCTCTCTTTCTTTCTTTCTTTCTCTCTCTCTCTCTTTCTTTCTTTCTTTCTCTCTCTCTCTCTTTCTTTCTTTCTTTCTCTCTCTCTCTCTTTCTTTCTTTCTTTCTTTCTTTCTTTCTTTCTTTCTTTCTTTCTTTCTTTCTTTCTCTCTTTCTCTCTCTCTCTTTCTTTCTTTCTTTCTTTCTTTCTTTCTTTCTTTCTTTCTTTCTTTCTTTCTTTCTCTCTTTCTCTCTCTCTCTTTCTTTCTTTCTTTCTTTCTTTCTTTCTTTCTTTCTTTCTTTCTTTCTTTCTTTCTCTCTTTCTCTCTCTCTCTTTCTTTCTTTCTTTCTTTCTTTCTTTCTTTCTCTCTCTCTTTCTTCTTTCTTTCTCTCTTTCTTTCTTTCCCTCCCTCTTTCTATCATGTATGCCACCTAGCCTGTGGTGCTTTGCATGCAGCAGCTTTAGCGAACTAATCCAGACAATGAATGGATATCGTTGGCCCAGTTCCTGGCAGCATTTGGTGGATTTCATTTGCCCATTCTTTTGTGTTTGTCATGAGCTCCAAAAATGCCATAGATCTTTGATTTTTGAAGATCCTATCAATGATACAGAATGAAGACAATGCCTTTCTTTCCTCATGCGGATATAGCGAGCAGCGTAGGCCAGTGTGGCCTCTTGAGGGAACTGGAAGCGGGACTCAGCTTTCCAGGATCTCCTCCAGCTGACATGAGCCGTCTAGTCCTTGCAGAGGCTCATGAAGAGGAGACAGAAGAGGATGGCTCCAGCAGTCAAACAGAAACGACTTACCCAACCCCATTGAGATTTCTCTTCCCTTCAGGTCTCCTAACCATGGCTCTTCTCTCTCACCCTTTCTTTCTCCAGCAGCCTGGGTCACCCCCAAAATTCAGTCACGGGCCTGAGGCTCAGCCTCCACGCTGGCTTACCAAAGCTTGAACCAAAGAGGATCTGCCCTTTGGTTTTCTTTGCTGCTCAGGAAACTGTGGTCTTCCCTGTAGGTTTACATCTTCTACTGGGTAAATATTGGCCACCTTTGACGTATCTGACTTTTCTCTGTCAGGTTTGTGTGAAGAGAAAATAAGATATGAGGAGACTTCCGAAAGTTTGTGGGAAAATGAAATTAAAGCATGAGTTTAGGCCCCGCCATCTGTAGCGGACTGGACTGTGGTGCCGGAAGCCTGCTGGCCAACTGAATTTAGGTGCCCTGGTTGGCCTGATAACATGCCAAGTGGGGACACAGGTGCCCAAGATCCCGTGGAGCCAGAGGCTGGGGAAAAGGGGTTGCAGCTTATGAGGTCCTGTTGAGGTGCTTTTCTTTCTTGTGTTCTAGTTCTCTTACTCATTGAGTTCTCTCTTGCTGATGTGTGTGCACAAGTACTCCCTATCATTTAAAAAAAAATCTAGAAAAAAGTGAGTTTAGTGCAATAGAATTTTAACTGCACACATAGTTTTGTTTTATAATATGCATTTTTCATGAAATTTTAAACAACCCTCTCTCAACTTCATCCGTGGGAGGGACCTGATTCTTCTTAGATTCATGGCCATTCTCCCCTCTTGCCCTGGGTGGGCCCCTCTGAGAGCCCTGCTTCCTTGCTCAGCTCCGTTGTTTAGATTCTGGGAAGGCGCCTGTCCTTCCTGTCTGAGCACCTCCCCAGCCTGGCCTGGCCAGGGAGCCATCCCTCCACCCTGACCCAGCTGCCAGTGGCTCTTGGGAAGCTGGGGTGTAAATGCAGGTGATGATGCCTGGGGCTGCTGGCAGGACCCCAGCCTGACCCCTGTCTCACTTCTTCCTCTGCCCTCTGAACTACGATCTGGCTAGTGTCTGCCCAACACGCTGTCATGTGACATCCTCTCGGCTCAATCCCTCCCTGTAAGGTCTCTTCCCAGGAGGGGTGTGGGTCGGCGCACCTGGTGAACCTCTTCTCTCATAGCTGGAAAGGCAAGCTCCTCGGCCCCTTTGTCGATTTCCAAGTCAGGATGTGGGACACTGCATGTGGAAGACTGCAGAGTGAGCAACCTGAGTTCCACCGACAGTGAGCACATGCACATTCCTGTCTCAGGGTCCCTGGTCGTCTGTGTGAGTCTTTGAATTTGTCCCACTGCACTGAGGTGCTGGGGGCCACTATCTGCGTGGTCACAGCAATCTGGTTTGGGACAAACATCTCCGCAGTGAAAGCAATTAGAGGACCAGTGATCCTGACAGGCTGGACCAGCTCTCAGGAGCCCCTGATGGCTTCCTCAAGCTCATTTTTTATAAGTTTATTTATTTATTCTATGACAGAGACAAAGAGAGAGCTAGGCACCCCCAACAGTCTTTCCACTGAGATCCACCCCTGACTTTAGCAAGACAGGTCACGGGCATATACACGCACCCAGCACGGTCAGGGAAGTCCTGGCAGACCCAGGACCCTTCTCCTGAGGGCCCAGTTGCATTACCACTGCTTGGTCCCTGGTCTCATTTACTTCTTTTTCTCTTTCTTTCTTCATCCCTTTCTTTCTTCTTTTTTTCTTTGTTTTTGTTTTATTTATTTTTTTGCTGTAGAGTGCATGCTTTCCTCTGAGAGACCCACACAGAGAGGGAGAGAGAGAGAAAGAGGGGGAAAGTGGGAAATCACCCACTTGGGGGGTGGGGCGGTGGGCAAGCCACACTGCAATCCATCCTCCTCTCAAGATGCTGGGCATACATGCACATGCACTGTGTATGCCCTGTGCCCTGTGTCCGGGATTTGAACCAAGTAGTTGGCCATGTGGGATCCAGCACCTTAACCTCCACACCACCTGCTCATTAACACATAATCCCCCAAGACTGAGGCGCATTCCCTTGCCCTCAGTCCTCAAACCCACCTGGCTGTCTCGGAACTGTATTGTTCAGTCTGGTCCCCTGATGGCAGCCTGTCCACCATCCCTCACTTCTTCCTTCTCAATTCTGGGAGCCTCCCTGGCTCCCAGTAAAGTCTAAGTTTCCTTTCTTTCTTCTTTCTTTCATTCTCCTTCCTTCCTTCCTTCTTTCTTTCTTTCTCCTTCCTTCCTTCCTTCTTTCTTTCTTTCTCCTTCCTTCCTTCCTTCTTTCTTTCTTTCTCCTTCCTTCCTTCCTTCTTTCTTTCTTTCTCCTTCCTTCCTTCCTTCTTTCTTTCTTTCTCCTTCCTTCCTTCCTTCTTTCTTTCTTTCTCCTTCCTTCCTTCCTTCTTTCTTTCTTTCTCCTTCCTTCCTTCCTTCTTTCTTTCTTTCTCCTTCCTTCCTTCCTTCTTTCTTTCTTTCTCCTTCCTTCCTTCCTTCTTTCTTTCTTTCTCCTTCCTTCCTTCCTTCTTTCTTTCTTTCTCCTTCCTTCCTTCCTTCTTTCTTTCTTTCTCCTTCCTTCCTTCCTTCTTTCTTTCTTTCTCCTTCCTTCCTTCCTTCTTTCTTTCTTTCTCCTTCCTTCCTTCCTTCTTTCTTTCTTTCTCCTTCCTTCCTTCCTTCTTTCTTTCTTTCTCCTTCCTTCCTTCCTTCTTTCTTTCTTTCTCCTTCCTTCCTTCCTTCTTTCTTTCTTTCTCCTTCCTTCCTTCCTTCTTTCTTTCTTTCTCCTTCCTTCCTTCCTTCTTTCTTTCTTTCTCCTTCCTTCCTTCCTTCTTTCTTTCTTTCTCCTTCCTTCCTTCCTTCTTTCTTTCTTTCTCCTTCCTTCCTTCCTTCTTTCTTTCTTTCTCCTTCCTTCCTTCCTTCTTTCTTTCTTTCTCCTTCCTTCCTTCCTTCTTTCCTTCCTTCCTTCCTTTCTCTCTCTCTCTCTCTCTCTCTCTCTCTCTCTCTTTCTTTCTTTCTTTCTTTCCTTTCTTTCCTTTCCTTTCTTTTCTTTTTTTTCTGAGCATTGTTTTAGGCTCAGAAAATTCAGTGGGACCGTTGAAAAGACCCTGCCACTCCACCTTCCGTGAACCAGATATATAAGAACCTGCTCGCCCCCACAGCGAGAAGTCAAGGAGTCATTGTCCCTCCTCTCTCCTCTTTTCCTTCTAGCATGTCACTGACCATTCGTTCCCTGATCCCAACCCCAGAAGAGTTCAGTGTGCGCTCTGAGTGAGCGAGCTTTTCATACAAGGTGTTAGTTGGAGGGCCTGAGGGCAGAGAGCATGGGCGGGCAGCATGGCTGCTATTCGAATGTTTATACTGTTGGTACCAGTAGCAAACTATGGTCTGGGGCATGACCTCATTATAACATTCCATTGGAGCACGGGGTTGGGGGACAGACGTATCACTTTCTTTTTTAATTTAAGGATTGTTTATTTATTTATTTATTATTCAGTTTGACAAAAGAGAATCAGAGACAGAGAGAGAGGGGAAGCGAGTGGAAAGGTCCAGGACTCAAACCATGATCAGCCATGTGGGAGTCCAGTGTCTTCACCACCATGCAACTTGCAGGTCCCGACATATCACTTCTGTATTAGTTTCCTGCTGCTGTTGTAACAACGATCACAACTCGGTGGCTAACTACAACACAGAGTATGAGAAATGTTTTGAACGTTATCTTTACAATTCAGTATTCTGACATGTTGAAAGTTGTTTATTCGCTGTCAAGAATAATGGAGTATGAGCAAACATTTGTTGATATGTCAAGTAAATGTGTGTGGAAAAATGTAAAAAAAAAAAATAAATAAATGGAAGAAAAAATAAAAAAGAGAGAGTCCTAAAGGGGCCACAGGGACTATCATCATGGTTTTGTCGGGGCCGCATTCCTATGGAGGATGTAGGGCAGAATTCATCTCTTGTGTTTATCTCCTGCCTTTTTCAGCCTCCAAGGCCATCTGCCTTTCTTGGCTGCCGGCCTTTCCAGGAGGCGCTTGCTCTCTGGCTTCTGCTCTCCTTTTTCCCTCTGACCCTCCTTCCTTCAACTTATTAGGGTCCCTTGCGATTATGCTGGACCCACTTGGATGGTCCAGGATATCTGCCCACCTCAAGAGCTTTAATGGAATGCAAAGTTCCTCCTGCTGTGTGTGGTAATAGTGCAGGTGTCCGAGACAGGTTGTAGGCCATTCTCTTGCCTATCACAATTGCTGCCTGCCTTTCATTATCAGAGATTATCAGGGTTTACCGAAAAAGTGCTGATGATCCAGGGAACAGACTGGCTTACATCAGTTCATAGCGCTGGTTAAAGAGTATGTTGGGAGGCAGGAAGAGCCAGTGGAAATAAGCCCCTGAGTGGGAATGAGCTGGTAGGCGTAAGAACAGTGAGCCCGGGGTGGGATGAAAATGTAGGAGAGGTGGGGGTGCCAGGGAGCTCCACTCTGGGGCCACAATCTCCCAGACTGAGGTGAATCCCATTGCTCTCAGTCCTTAAACCCACCTGGCTGTCCCTATTGTTCCGTCCGATCCCCTGATGGCAACCTGTCCATCATCCCTCACTTCTTCCTTCCCAATTCTGGGAGCCTCCCTGGCTCCCAGTGAAGTCTAAGTTTTCTCTCTCTCTCTCTCTATTTTTTTTTTTTTTTTTTTTTTCTATTTGCTATAAATACTCTCTTAGGCCTGATTTTCAGAATTGTGTTTACCCAGCTTCTGACTAGCTGCACACTCTTTGGGTCTGACACAGAGAAGTCTCTTTGGCCTCTCTGTTGATGTGTGGTCAGAAACTCACCATATAGATCGTGGCTTCTCACCACACGTGTTGGGAGACCGTTAGGCATTCTACCACAGACAGGCTTTTGTGAATTTGAGGCCTGGTGTCATTTCTAATACCAAAACCTTGCAGCCTTTCCACTAATTCATTGTTCTCTGGGGCTGGCCAGCTCTGAAGCACCTCTGCTGCACAGTCTACCCACAATGCAAGGTCTCCCCTGCAGTCCTTGGCTCTGTACCACCTTCCTCCCACACCATGTGTCAACAGCTTTGGGCAGTGCTGGCTTCTAGGCTCCAGGTCAACCTGCAGCAGCGGATGAGGCTGGGCCCAGGGAGAGGCATTCACCTAAGCATCTCTGCCTGGTGCTCTTTCTACCTGTCAGGAATGAATCCAATTTCTTAAGTGTCCATTAGGACTCTTTTAAGCACCATCCTTCAACCTGCAATCATACATGGGTTTTCTTGGAGAAAGTGCATCTAACGCCTCACACATGGGTACTTCTCATCCAGTTCTGGGTGACCTTCAAAGGGGGTCATACTGGGGCCAGCAAGTGGCATAGGGGTTAAGGAGCAGCTAGACTCCCGTATGGCTGACCATGGTTCAAGTCCTGGCCCTGGTAGTTTAAAAATCATGCCCAGCATGTGTGTGTGTGTGTGTGTGTGTGTGTGTGTGTGTGTGTGTATGCATACCTAAAATCCCAGGAGGAGACTGGAGGAGAAGGGACTTTGGCATAGTCATTCCCCCTGGAGGGTGAGTTTTTGTTTTCCCTCTCACTGTCTCTCTCTCTCTTTCTCTCTCTGGTGAGTGTAGGTGCCCTACGGCAAAAACCTAAAAACAAACAAACCCAAAGGGAGTCATACCAAAGCCAAGGCCACCTGGCAATTTCCCTCTGCTTTGAGAACCTCTATGATGGTGCCAAGTCACCCTTCTGTCTTTCCACAGTCATGATGAAGTTGTCCTCTGGCTCACTTCTTAGCTGAAGCTGGGTCCTCTGCTCCTCTCCTCTCCCTGGGCAGGACACAGGGCCAAAGTTCAAGTAAGGCAGATGGGCCCAGATTGCTCAGTGGGTAGGACTCCAAGAATTCCATTCTCTGGCTAGTTCATATGTAGCTTTTCAAGGTTTGTTAACAGTTCGGCTGTCTATGGAAGACCCTTCCTCCTCTCTGACCCTGCTGTAATCTAAATGTATGTGGCCCTCTAAAATTAATATGTTAAAACTTCACCCCATCATAATGCTATCAAAGGATGGGGGTTATCAACAGCTCAAAAGAAAACAAAAATCCTTCCATCTAGAAAACAAAGCATAGAAGAAAATCAATAATGTTTTAGTCAAAAGTCATAAAATTCTGTTTCACCAGTTCGGTCTCATGTAATTCATCTCTTTTCTGTTGAATTTGCAGTGTTACCGTGGTCCGACCTTTCTGTTTAAATCGTGGAAGTTCAGAAATATGATCTCAAAGTTATCGAAAACCTATATTCAAGGGTGCTTATTAGAGCCTTTTCATTAATTTCCTTAAAAGAGGCCATTTTGGATCATGGCCTATTATAAAATGTTTTAGAAAGAGCATCAGAATGGAGCAATTAATTATGGACACAAAACAAAATGGCCATGGTTTGAGATCTCATTTTACCATAACCCAAAATTGGCAAATTTGATTATTTCTGTGACAAACTATATGGGAACAATTTAGCATTACAAGTATGACTAATAACATACTATTACATAACAGATATTTAAGAATCTCATACAATTTTGGAACCCCCATTGACACAAATTTCTATTCATTGAGAGCTAAGCACCATTTCATATATATATAATATATATAATATATATTGGAGAGCTTTGAGCTATAGGGCGTGTGTGCTCACCAGAAAGACAAAGAGACAGAAAGTGAGAAATTACCCCCCCAGAGGGGATGGCCACGCCACAATCCCTTCTCCTCCAGTCTCCTCTTGGGATCTTGGGCATGCACGTACATGTGCCAGTTTGTGGGACTTGGGTGGGACAGAGGCGGGGAGGGTGGACAGTAAGAAATGCATTGTTGAACCTAGGTTTTAATCCTGCCTTTTCTCATTGTTAGGATAGGGAAAATCATGCCTTGTCTCTTACTACATCCTAAATTGATATAAAACTCTGCCAAATAATTTTTATCTTTCACATATGACCTGTTTCTAACATCTTTTATCTTCCCCCCAAGAACTTCAGAGTTTCTCAATGGCATATGTCTTGGTAGGGGTATTTGTTCATTCTTGTGCTGGGTACCAAGTAGTTCCTTTTAATATATCAGTTCTGCAAAATATTCTTCTGTTACTGCCTTGATCATTTTTTTCTCTCTCTCTTTGCACTGTCCATTTTCCTAGAACTCATAAGTAATCTTGGGTGCTGGATTTCCTCTCTTGATCCTCCAGGTCTCTCTGTTCTTCTTTCCTATGTCTCTAGTTTTTCTTTCTTTCTTTTTTTAAAAAAATTTGCTATAGGGTATGTGCATGAGAGAGAGAGAGAGAGCACACCACGGTCCCTTCTCCACTCTCCTTTGGCATTTTGAGCATGCATACACACATGCCTGGCATATTCTTTGAGCAACTGGTCCAGGACTTGAACTACACAGTCAGCCATGTGGGATACAACATCTTACTTATGAAAGAGAGAGAGACAGACAGAGAGACAGACAGGTGAATGTAGGAAGCTGGTCACCTAACTACTTTTCATTAAGATTTTGCACCCACCCTGGTATTTCCAGTCCTACTTACCGTTGTATATTTGCAATCAGACTTTCTGGTTCTCGAGACTTTCCCGGATGCTGTGATCTGAATTGGTTTGTTATTTTTGTCACATTCTCCTGCCCCAAGAGATTTAAGTTTCTGTTCTCTTCACTTTTCACTTTCTTTTATTTTTAACGTTCTCATAATATTTTATTGGAAATCTAGAAAAATAAATTCATCAATGGATGATAAGGAGGGGAAGAAAAAGAAGCTTTGGAATTGGTATTTTGACTGGGTCTTGAAGAATTAGTTGGCATGTGTTGAAAGATTGGCTGGAATATTAGAATACAGGAAAGAAAAGTCTAGGTCAAAGAAATGGGGAACAGTGATTTAGATAAAATGATTTCTTTACTCAAAGTGAGTCATCAGTTTCACCATTTGCTTTTAAGATGCAAAAATTCAGACATCTCTAGCTCACTGGTGTCTCCTTTCCTGAACTCTGATCTGTTTCTATGTTTGTTTCTTTTTAACGTTTGAATGCCAGTTTGGTGGGGCTTAGAGGAAGGGACAGTAAGAAGTATGTTGTTTAACCCAGGTTTTCTCATCCTCCGCACTGTTGGCATTTTGGTCTGGGTTGTGTTTTCTTGGGAGGAAGGAGCTGCCCTCTACCCTGTAGGGTGTTGAGCAGCATGTAGACCCCTAGCCACTGAATCCCCCTTTGAGAACCACTGTTTAGTCTCTTTGGAAAAATAGATTTATCAATTAATGATGTGAAGAGAAGAGAAAGGGAACTTTGGAAAGTGTATAAAGGAATTGTCACTTTGACTTGGCCTTGAAGAATCCATTGGATTTTGGCTGGTGGGAAATTGACTACAGTGTGGTCAAGGAAACCACAAGAGCAAAAGGGAGCAGGGTGGTTTAGGCTTAATGGTTTTCTACAGTCTCAGTGTGACATACCTATGGTGGGGGAAAAGGCTGCCAAGGTGCGGATCAGATGACGAAGGCCTTGAATGCAAAGATACGGAACATGGACATCATCCTGCAATGGTGTGCTTACAGCTTTGATTTTGAGCAGTAACTCTACATTTAAAAAAATAGGACCTGCATGGGGTCAGGTGGGTAAGGTGCTAGACTTGCACATGTGCAACTGCAGTTCAAGTTCTGAACCCTATGGTTTTGAAAATCATGCCAGGCATGTGCACGTGCATCCCCAAAATCCCAAGAGGAGAGTGGAGGAGAAAGGACTGTGGTATGGCCATCCTCTCTGGGGGATGATTTCTCACTTTCCTTTTCTTTGTCTCTCTGTCTGTCTTGGCCAAGCACACACACCCTATGGGGGTGGGGGGAATCCTGCGTACTACGGAATCCTTTAGGTGTGTTCTGTGTGGGATTGATGATGCCTGACTGGAGCAAGGGAAATTGAAGGTAGAACATCCAGGGTCTTCATTTTTGTGATAATTAGTTAAAGGAACTGAAGAAGAACCAGCAGGTGAGCGATGGTTAATGAAGCTTTCTGACCTACGTATTTGCATATTTGAAGAAAACCTGTGTCTTTCTTCAAGGAAAGTACCTGACTGGTGGGAATTTCAGGGGTTGGATACCCTTAGCACCACACCCATGAAACAGCAGCCTACTTTACTGGCGTATCGTCAGCCATGAGCCAATTATAGCAATTGCCTATAACAAATGGCATTGGTGCTTGAGGTTAAAAAGGGAACTAATACTTCCTAATGAAGACCAGTTCGATTTGCATCCGAAGGCAAGGAGGACTACAGAAGAGCTAAACTGCTTTGAGAGGACACATCACTGCTCTTACCCTTGACACCTCAGTTCCTAATCTTAGCACGAGAAACGGAACTACCCCATTATCTCAGGTCTGCTTGGAAGATCAAGCTCATCTGGCTTTTTGATAGCTACGGCTTTTTAAATTTTTTTTTTTTAATTAGAGAAATTGTTTTTGGATCCTTTTGTTTTCCAAGTAAAAAGTTCATTAAAAGTAAAGAAGAAAGCGAGAGAGAAAGAAATTATTCAGAGGTCTTGGAATGTGGGGGCTTAAAAAGGAAGTATTATAAATGGAGACTTCCTAGAAGTAAAATTGGAAATGAACAACTGAAACTGTGGTCGTCCCCCTAGGGGAGAGGTGAGACTCCCCTACCATGAGTCCAACTCTCCCCCTCCCTGCTTTCAATTTCTCCTTTACTACCTCATCCTTTTCAGTAGTGAAATGATGGGGAAGTTTTGGTGTCATCTGAATACTTCCTGATTTGAGTAAAATAAGAAAAAAGTACAGAAAGGAAATATGGTTTTGAGAGCAAAGAGTAATGGACCAAATGTGAAATCTTTGGTGCCTATAGTAACTTGGGAGTGTCCATGTTGAATTCAATTTTTCTAAAATTTCTTGAAGACAGAGACACTGAGCTCCTCGCACCTAGCAATGGAGTGAATCAGGCATGATTATGTATGTGTATGTGTTTCCACACGATACTTTCTTTTTTTTTTTAAGCGAGATTTTTGCTGTATGGCATGTGTGCTTGACAGAGAGACGAGAGAGAGAGAGACAGACCAAAAGCAAGAAATCACCGCTCAGGGGAGATGACCACACCACAATCTCTTCTCTTCCATTCTTTTCTTGAGATTTTTGGCACATACACACACACGCCCAGCGTGAGTTTCAAACTGCCAGGTCCGAGACTTGAACCACAGTTGACTACGTAGGAGTCCAGTGACATAACCACTATCCCATCTGCTGGCCCCCTCCATGTGATACTTGCATCTTGGATTTGATTTGGGTGGCTTCCCACTGGAGAGTGGGTATCACACAACTGATGTCTGCAAGACTAGAAATTGTTTCTGCCAATAGGAATAATGGTGACAGTTCTAATAAAACAGCTAACATTCTATCGGTTTCTAGCCCTACTCTGCAAAGTTCATCTTTGCTTTCAACTCAGCCAAAGATTTTTTTTTTTTAAGATTATTAATTTGTTTCTTTCAGGAGTAAGAGAGACAGAGAGATACCATTCCCGACAGAGTCTCAATTCTGTAATTCATCTCCCGCTTCATCGGGCCCTAGAGCATGGTTGAGTATGTCTGGTGTATTCAGGCAGGTCACCAGATGTGAACCTGGAATCTTCCCATGTGGGTTAACCTCACAGCGCATCACAGAGCTTTACTACTCTACTGTCGTCCAGCCCCATAAACGGTTTTATTTGGGTGCAGCATGCCACTTTAATGGGACAGTGATTTGCTGGTTGCAGTGTAGAGATATAATAAGGTTCATTCATAAATCGCCCAGTGTTGGGACCAGCAGTTAGCATAATGGCTATGTCGCTGAACTCCCATGTAGTCGACTGCGGTTCGAGTCCCGGATGTGGTGGCTTAAACTCATGCCAGGCACGTGTGCGTGCGTGCCCAAGATCCCGAGAGGAGAATGGAGGAGAAGGGATTGCGGCATGGCCATCTCCACAGGGGGGTGATTTCTCTCTTTCTATCTCTCTATCTCTCTCTGTCTTTCTGGCAAGCACATGAGCCCTATAGCAAAAACCTCTAAAAAAATAATAAATTGCCCAGTGTGAGTTGATTTTTGGTATATTAAGGGATGATGCCTGTTACCATGTTTGCTTGTGGTAATAGTTTGTCTCTCAAAGAGAGTACTTTTATCTGAGTAATATTAATTTTAAAAAAAGTAAACCTTATTTAAATTAGACTTGGGAAGGATAGCATAAATATTGGTTTACTTTGTTCCAATCAACAATAGCTATTTTAATGTTCTTGCAGTTGCTCAGAAAAAAAGCAGTCATTGACTCAACAAATAAACTATAGGGAAAAAATATAGGATTAAAGGCCAACTATCTACATGGACTGAATCATAATGTACTAATCATTGTTAGTCTTTAACTAGGTCAAGGACGGTGGCTTTGATAGATACATTGAGGGGAGTGCTGCTGTAAGATGATCAATTTTTCCTTTTGTTCCTTTAAAATTCTCTAAAAGGTAATTATTTGCTAAGATCAGTAAGCCTCTTGAGCTGCTTTTCTGTGCTGCTGTTGTGGGGTACCTGATGGGGACTAGATCGTAACTTTCTGCAATCCAGAAAACTGCCTTGTGGACTGAAAATACTTTATGCTCTTCATAATGTGCTTTCATTGGATGGTGCCTATAGTGTTTTTGATCTAGATTGATGGGGGGGGGGTTGCTGCTTTGTGGGACTGTCTAACAAGTTGAGATACCAATAATATTGATGGTATTGATAACATTTACAAAGTGCCCATCATGTGCTGGGAACCCATCTAAGCGCCTTACATTCATTCATAGACTTCTCAAATGGCCCTAGGATATGATGTTCCTGTCTTGTTGATGAGAAGGGTGAGGGACAGGGACATTAAATACATCGATTGCCAGTACACAGTAGACTAGAATTCAAAGTCATGTTGTCTGATGCCGAAGTCCACACTGCTAACACTGTGATTCCTCTTGAGATGGTTTATGCCAGGGTAAACAGGGATGTGGCCAATCAGACAGAGAAGCATCAGTGAGGACAGGCTTGTGGGATGTGGAATCTCTGGGATTCCCAGAAACAAGGGGACCAGGGCGAGACACAGGGAAGGGAATATGGAACTGTCTATGCTAGAACAAGATGGCGATTCAGACTCTTTGGAGGGTATCGAAGACTGGGGAAGTTGAGGGTGTCTGAGTTACATGTTTTTTTTTTAGTTCAAAATGTGGACTAGGGCACTTATTTTTAGACTGTGATCCTAAGGGGAATAGTGATGAATGTAGGACAAAGACAGCTTATTATTTAATTCATTCACTTAGTTAACAAATATTTATGGAGCATCTACTGTGTTATCTGCACCAGACAGCTATGCATAACAGAAGACACTATGGCATTGCACCGGAGGGTCAAGAACCCCTGTCCTTCTAGTATGGAGATTCTGACCACATGTCTTCTTAGTAAATTCCAATAACCAAGTGTGGCCAGCCTTTCTTGCACCTCTCTGCTGGACCTGGTGTTCCAGGAAACATTCTCAAAAGTTCTCACTGTGTGATCACCAGCAGTCAGGGGTGGTCCCTGGCTGAGCTGGGAGTGGCAGGAGTACACAACGTGGAGAGGACCCTGCCCATAGGAGTGCAAGGAGAGACCATTGCTAGACTCCCACATAGTCAACTGCAGTTTGAGGTCTGGACTCAGTGACTTGAAACATGCTGGGCTCATGTGTATGCATGCCCAAAATCCCAAGAGGAGAATGGAGGAGAAGGGATTGCAATATGGCCATTCCCCCCCCCCCCCCGCGGAGCGTTTTTTTGCTCTGCTTCTCTCCTCTCTCTCTCTCTAGCAAACACATGTGCCCTATAGCAAAAATCTCTCTCTAGGGACCAGCAAATGGTGTAATGATTACATTGTTGGACATCCATGTAGTTGACCACGGTTCAAGTTCCAGACCGGGTGGCTTGAAGCTCACACTGGGTGTGTGTATGTGTTCAAAATCCTGAGAGGAGAATGGAGGAAAAGGGATTGCGGCATGGCCATCCTCCCTAGGGGGTGATTTCTCATATTCTGTCTCTCTCTGTCTCTCCAGTGAGTGCACGTACCCTATAGCATAAATCTTAGAGTTAGGGTTAGGGTTAGGGTTAGGGTTAGGGTTAGGGTTAGGGTTAGAGTTTGGGTTAGGGTTTAGGGTTAGGGTTTAGGTTAGGGTTGGGATTTAGGGTTATGGTTAAGGTTAGAGTTAGGGTTAGGGTTAGGGATGGCAGAGCTGCAGGAACCAGGCTCCTTCCTCCTTGTCACACTATCCATGAGAGGATGCCTCCATCTGGATGGTCCGAGGCAGACTCTGCTCTGGTTTAGGTTATGGTTTGTCCCCCAAGTGTTCATGTGCTGAAATTTGGTCACTCATGTAATGACATTGGGAGGTGGTGAGGTCTTTAAGAGATTGAGCAAGAAATCAATATGTAATAAAATTATCCTCCAAAGATAGATTTTTGTTTGAAAAATGGAAGAATGTGTCACTAACCCCCCTAAGAAGTGTTAAAATATTTCAGGCTAAAAAGAAAAGACACAGGCCAGCAGGTGGTTAAGGTGTTAGACTCCCACATGGCCTACCACAGTTCGAGTCCCAAACTTGGAGACGTGTTTTCTTACTTTCCCTCTTCTCTCTTTAATGAACACATGTGCCCTCTAGCAAATAAAATAATAATAATAATAAATAAAACAAATAAATAATTCTTTTAAAAAAGAGAAAGGACATTAATTGGTCATTGAAATCCACACTAAGAAATAAAAAGCACTTGTAAAAGTAATTAGGTGAGCATAAAGTACAATATAAATGAATTTTTGGCAATGCATTTTCCTTGATTTAAAATATAAGTACATAAAACAGTTTTTTAAAAAATAAAGCAGCCCCACGTTCAATGTGAACACCTTACCAATAAGATCGGCATGTGAGTCAGTGGAGTGAGACGGGAGCTCTGCCTTTGATGTGGGCAGGCAGCATGGAATTGACTGGGAATGTGGGAGGGACAAACACAGGAAATGGAAAAGTCCATTTCCTTTCTCGTTCTCTCTCTCTGCCTGTGGCTGCTGACCTGCCTGTTTCCCCTGGTCATGCTGTGCTTTACCACCAGAGGCAGACCGGATGCCAGGCCAACGTTCTTAGACTTTCCACCTTTGGTATTGTGAGTCAAATAACTCACTATTCTTGATAAATCAGCATCTCAGGAATTTCTGTTTAGCAGCTCAATAATGAACTAATACAACCTCCCGTTACTTCATTGACCTTCCAAGCAGTGGCACGGTGGAAGAGGGGAAAGTGGTGGTGGTAGAACTCCCTCCTTGCAAAGGCAAGTCCAGGAAGGTTCCCATATCTTGCCATGCATTTCTGTTTCTAGCCCAAGGGCCAGATCTTCATCTCCTGTCCATACTTGGCTGCAAGGGAGGCTGGGAAATGTAGTCTTATTCTAAAAAGCCACGTGCCTCCTCCAAAATCAGAGGGTCTATCACTAGGGGACAAGCTGCGTGACTTTGGGCTAGTTAACTAATGTCTGTGTCTCGGTTTCTGGATCTGTAAAATGGGAATAAGGAACGTCTACCTTTAATTAAAAGGAGTATGTTTGAGGTACATAGCAAGACCTCAATAGAGAGAGTTATGATTTTTTTTATTATTCATTATTTATTTTTAATTTATATATATTTTTATTATTATTCATACATTAAATCATTATACATCATTGGGGCCGGCAAGTGGCATGGTGGTTAAAGGCGCTGGACTCCCACATGGCCGACCATGGTTCAAGTCTCGGACCTGGTGGCTTGCTTTTTCACTTCCTCTCTCTCTCTCTCTGTCTCTCTCTGATCAAACTGGAAAATAATAATGATAATAATAATAAATAAAGTTAAAACAAAATAATTCTTTTAAAAAAATCATTATACATCATTTAGATTGTGAAGAGACTTTACCTAGCATGATATACACCTTATGATTTTTACTGGTTTGTTGAGGCTGGGAGCAGTTATGGTATTCCCTCCACAGCATAGCAGGATCTAGCCTGCCTCTGGTTTTCCAGGTAGGCTTATGTGAATCCTCTAAAGACCTTTCTGGTTAGGGTTTAGTGACCAAAAATTTACCTACCAACAAGGTAAAGCAAAGAGTATATTCCACATTGTTCCCAGGACAAAAGGAGTGGACAAGGCCCTGATTTTTTCCCCCAGGCTCCAGCTGAAGGAAGACAATGGCTTGGAGGTGGCAGGTGGAGGTGAGGAGCAGCTTGGCTTGTCTTCTGCTGTCTGTCATGCCCAAGGCTTACTTCCATCTCCAAAGCCCCAGCGTCTACTTCAAGCTGAATGTCTAGGACTCCTTACCTGGTGTATGCACTTCCACTTTCCACAGCCTGGCCCTTGTCCAGCCCACCGCGGGAGCCAGTCATGTTCACATTGACGTTAGCAATGAATTATTATTAGAAAATAATTTTTACAAGCCCCCGGTTTGCCTTTTGCTGCCTTTGTTTTACGAGGCTGGGTAATAATGCAGGCGCTAAATAAAGTGGGAGACGCTTCTTCCTTCCAGAAGTGTGGCTCAGAACCTTATTAGAAGATGTATTTGTTCTCTGATGTGGTTAATTCATTGGAAAAGACCCCGTAAAATATCTGCAGTTAGGAGTAGCTACCTGAACCTTGCTGGGGGGTAATTCGTGCTGTGGTTTATAAAATGCCAGCTCTTCTATAAACAGGGCCTTAAAGGCATTCCTTTGGGTATAGGTAGCCACAGATTTGCTGAACACCCTCAATTCAAAGTCGGCAACCGTTTGTTGAAAGCCTACTGTGTGCCAAGCGCTTTCTCAGCCTTTTGCTTTCCTACTTGCTGGGAGTTCGCAGCCTGCATCTGTGAACAATCTGGCCACTTAACTCAGTTCAACCTCAGAGTTCCGTGCTCATTCTCACTGTATTTCACGGCATTGTTTCCTTGCCCTGAATCCTCCTCATGGAAAGAATTATCTCCTTAACTTCATCACTCCATCTGGCAGCGAAAACTGAAAGCTCATGGCAGCTGAAACAGGCATGTATTTTAAATCAATGGGGGTTCGATGTTCTTCTTCTTGGCTGTAAATCATTCAAGAATTCTTTGCTAGAGGGTTCCATTAGGGACACAGGGAGATGCTATGATAAAAACTGTTAGAAGCCAATAGCTTTTCTTAATTTTATACTTTCTTTTATTTCTTTTCCCTCTCACCTTTTCTTCCTGCCCTTTTTCCTTCCCTCCCTCTTTCCTCCCTTTCCTTCTCCCCCTTTTCCTTGCTTCCCTCATTTCTTTGGGTGTCTGTAAATCACCATGAGTATAATAAATGGGCCTGAAGGTTTTGGGGTCTCAGCGAAGTGAGATTTCCCAATCACAGCTAATCACTGGTTTCTGTTCCTACAGTCAACGTTGTCATTGCCCTCTGCACAGTTAAGAGAACCAAAGTGAGTTCATCTCCACACTCTGGTTGTCCATAATGAGGTCTTACCCACCGACATGCATCGCTTACAGTAAACACTTTGGTTTTTCAAACTGATCCACTGTCCTGCATTTCCATCTGGAGAGTAGAAGCTGTAATGGAAAAACAAAGGCAGCTCTGGTTTCTGCCTAGAATACGGGCCATGTGTGGAATCGAAGCCATTTCTTTTTAATGTCACTTATTTCCCAGCGACAGCTTTGTGAACCTCCCTTGGTGATAGTAAGAAAAGTTAGCACAAGGAAATCTAGAGCCACTCCCCCTTAAACAACAGCACATCCCAATGTGACGCCCTGCACACCTCAGTGAGACTACTTCACATATCTCTGAGATCCAAATAACAAATCTGCAACTCACAACACACCCCACTCACACACTAACCTCACTAGCAGATACAGCAAAACACATTGAGTTATACAGCACACCCCACTTTAAGCCACAGTACATCCCAACTTAAGCAACAGCACAGCCTACTTAGACCCACAGCATACCTCAGTGACTCTACACACATCACTGAGACCCAAAGAACAAATATGCAATTCACAACACACTCCGTTTGCACCATAAGCTCACTAGAACCCACAATAAAATTCATTGAGTTACATAGCGTCGACCACTTTAAGCAATTGCACACCCCACTTTAAACAACAGCACAGTCCACTGCAATCCACAGCACACCTAAGTGAAGCCACTCCACACACATCACTGAAACTCAACAAATCTGTGACCCACAACACACCCCACCCACAATCTAACTTCATTAGGACCCACAGAAAAATTAATCGAGCTACAGTACACATTCCACTTTAAGCCACAGCAGAGCCCACTTTAAACAACAGCACAGTGTGTCTGCGGCACACAGAACATCTCTATGAGACCACTGCACACATCACTGAGATCCAAAGAACAAATCTGTGACCCAGAACACACCCCACTGACACTGTAACCTCACTAGGACCCAAAGCAAAATTCATTGAGTTACAAATCACTCCCACATTAAACCACAGCACATCAGAGTTTAAACAGCAGCACAGTCCACTGCGATCCACAATACACATCAGTGAGACCACTGGACACATCACTGAAACACAAATAACAAATTTATGTCCCATAACACACTCCACACACACCCCCAATCCTTTCATCTTGTTAGGTTGAATCTTTGCCACTTAAACCTAAGGAAATCACTTGGATTCAACATAATAGGACTCATCACCATAACCTGTTGCTAGGTGTGGTTTCAAAACAGTTTTTATTTCCAATATATGCCCTTTGATAATAAAATAATGTGACCTCTGCAGTAATTAGTAATGCTTTTCAACAATGGCTCACAGAAAGAATTGGCATAACCTTGCCAGTATGGTTATGTTTTGTATTAGTGTTTGTACATAGAAACAGGAAAGATATTCAGACATGCAGAAATTTTATACTTAACAACATGAAAACCAATAAAACCCTAATTGGAAAGCTTCTCATTCTCCTGTTAGACTGAAAAAAAAAAAAAAACCTAGGGAACTATGGCACTATTTTTTTTTTTCCTGGCTTTCTTTTTAAAAAAAAAGTGCTTTCTTCAAAAGTGTCTTACTTCTTTAAAGAAGTTATAAAACAGTATATGAAGATTGTGGTAACTTGATTTTTTTCTTTTTTTGAGAGGTTTTTGCTATAGGGCACGTGCGCTTGCCAGAGAGACAGAGAGACAGAAAGCGAGAAATCACCCCCCAGGGGGCATGGCCACGCCACAATTCCTTCTCCTCCATTCTCCTCTCAGGATCTTGGGCACACACACACGTGCGCCCGGTGTGAGTTTAAGCCACTGGGTCCGAGGCTCGAACCGCAGTCGACTACATGGGAGTCCAGCAACACAGCCATTATGCTATCTGCTGGTCCCAAAAGGTATTGTTTTAAGAAAGCACAAATTGGGCCAGCCCATGGCATGGCAGTTAAGGTGGCTAGATGCCACATGACTGACTACATGATTCAAATCCTGGATTCAGTGACTTGAGAAACATACTAGACACAGATGTGTGCATGTGCTCCAAATCCTGAAAAGAGAGAGAAATGGAAGAGAAGGGATTGCAGCATGACCATTCCCCATAGGAATGCTTCTTCATGCTCTCTTTCCAATAAGTGCACATGCCCTCTAGAAAAATTTAAAAAAGAAAGAAAATTTAAAAGAAAGGAAAAAAGTTCACTAATTAAAATAATGCAAGGTCTTCTCCACTGATAGAAATAAAATGAGGGTCCAGCAGGTGGTGTGGTGATTAAGGGCGCTGAACTCCCACACGGCCAACCATGGTTCAAGTCCTGGGCTTCTCACTTTCCCTCTCTCTCTCACTCGTCCCTCTCTGATCAAATAAAAACAAATAAATAAAATTTAAATAAAAGAAATAAAAGAAAAAAATTGGGACCAGCAGTTGATGTAATGGCTATGTCGCTGGACTCCCATGTGGTCAATTTGAAAGGATCAAATATTTAAATATAAATCCTCAAACTACAAAACTACAAGTAGAAAACAAGGGAAACTTCTGAAGATACTGGAGTAGGCAAAGATTTCCTTTCTTTTCATTTTTTTTTAAGAGATTTTTTGCTATAGGGCACATATACTCGCCTGAGACACAGAGAGAGACAGAGAGAGAGAAAGAGAGAGAGAGTGAGAAATTACTCCCCAGGGGTGACAGTTACAATCCCGTCTCCTCCATTCTCCTCTCAGAATTTTGGGCACACATATACACACATGCACACACACAGTGTGAGTTTCAAGCTGCTTGGTCCATGACTCAAATTACAGCCAACCATGTGGAAGTCAAAAACCACAGCCATCATGACAATTTCTTAAACAAAACTCCTGAAGCATAGGCAACAGTTTCCAAAATAGATAGTGGGATTACATTAAGCTAAAAAGTTTCCTCACAGCAAAGGAAACATTAAGTAGAATGAAAAGACAACCCTCAGAATGGGAGAAAATGTTTACAAATTATTCCTCAGACAAGGGATTTATATCTCGAATATATTGGGAATGAAAAAGCTGACTCATAAAAGCATGAATAATCTGATTTAAAAATGGGCAAATGAATTGAATAGACAACTCTCCAAGGAAGACTTATGAATGCCCAAGAGGTAAATGAAAAAAAAAAATTCCAAGTCTCTTGTCATAAGGGTAATGAAATTAAAGTCACAATGAAATATCATTTAATTCCAGTTAGAATGGCTAGGATTAACAAAATAAGTAAAGAATGAACAACAAGTGCTGGTGAGGCTGTGGTGAAAGGGAACCCTCTTACACTGTCGGTGGGAATGTAAATTGGAAAACAATATGGAGGTATCTCAGGAACCTACAGATAGAGCTTCCATATGACCCTGTAATCCCGCTCCTTGGTATTTATCCAAATGACGGAGCACACTCAATCAGAAGGACATTTGCACTTTCATATTTGTTGCAACCTTATTCATTATCGCTAAAATATGAAACCAACTTAAGTGTCCAAAATCTGATGACGAGTTTCAAAAACTGTGGCACATGTGTACTATGGAATATTACACAGCTATAAGAAACAATGAGATGCTATTGTGTGACTCAAACGGATGAATATAGAAGACCACGTTGAGCAAAGTGAGACTGCCTTTGAAAGATATGCATTTTACATCTCTACTCAATTTGTGCTAAGTGTCTGCACTCAGTGGTGGAGGTTGAGAGAGTTGAACATATGATGGTGAGGAGAATGGGTGTGCATGCAAGAGACCGTAAGGGAGAAGAGTGGATGGTAGAGTGGGTGGTGGAGGATGAGTGTGAGGTGCAAGGGGAGGAAATATTTGACAGATGGAAAAATGTAAAAGCTCTGTTGAAAAAGAAAAAGTAGTGTATCAAGTGCCATGATGGCCTTAGGATCAGGAAAAAAATCCTATAGCTTGTGATTATTTTTACCGATTTGGATAGTGAGTCTTCATGCCTATTCATTTCAGTTTCAGGACTCCAGACTCTGAAATGTGTATAGAGCTTATTATATCTTGAGATTGCATCTGGGAGCTGAGGCTCATGGTTCCTAGTCATGAGGGTTGTCCCATCCATTGGCACATCATTCCCAGGTCTTAAATTGGAAATTCTTAATACACAACCATGCTGCTGCCTAAGAGAATGTGTATTATTGAAGCGCCTATGCACATATGCCAAATTAAATGAATAAGAAAGAGTAGGCATTGCCAGTTCTTTACTTCCAGCCAAAAGGAACCCAGAAAGTGAGTCCTAGATGGGAGTTCTGGGTGTCTGGGTTGAAGATGAAGGAATCTAGAAGCCAGAGTTGAGAGATGACGCCAGAACTGAAAGACCAGTGCGCAGCTCACTTCAAACACTGTCTGAAGAGGCTGAACAGGGCTGAGAAACTGAACAACAATGGAAAACTTGAAGACAAAGCTATGGGGTTTGGGATAGAGATAGAAAAGCAACATGAGAAAACTCCCTGAGAGGTTACAAAGGAGGACACCTGTAAGTAGGAGGTTGGAGACTTGGGAATTGGTGGGAGGGAGGTGTTGAGAGTCCTAAACTGAGACAATCATACACAAACACACACACACACACACACACACACACACACACACGTACACACTTATTCACACAGTACAACCTTTATATCTTATACCATCGTGGAGTAAGGAGTGCCTCAAAAAATTTTGTTTTTCAGTAACTAAATTCTACTTAACCCCCTAAAAGGGTGATTCTCAACCCTGGCAGTACATGAGACTCATTTGAGTAGCTTTAGATAAACATCAGAACTCATAATGGTGGAATGGAATTTGGTGGGATGAGTCTTAGACAGGGATTTAAAAAATATATATCCATTCAGGGGGATTCTTCTGCACACCCAGATTTGAGAACAGCTACCCTAAAGTATTTTAAATTATTGTTTTTATTTCCAGTCCTCCCCACCATGTCCTCTCTTATTTATTTATTCATTTACTTATTCATTTATTTAGTTTATAACAGCCCATGTGTGAGATCTTGGGCCCTTGCATGAATACCTGGTGTGTTTCAGGATTACTGGGCTGGGAATTTGAACCATGGACACCATGTTAGATCTGTTTTTTTCCTGGGCTATGCATTATTGCTGCACTGTGGAGCTGGCCCAGTTTATTTGTTTCTTGAGAGAGAAGCAGTCTCCTCACACTGCAGTCCTCACCCAGTTTCCCAGCCAGCCAGGGTTATAGGTGTGTGGGGGTGCACCCAATGTGTTCAGGTCAACCAGGATTTGAACTTGGGTCATCCCATGTGGCTCCAGTGTCATGTAGAGGTATCTAACTGCCTACACCACTGTGGCTGGGATACATTTAAATGATTTTTAATGAACTGATTGCCACTTACACTGAATAGCCAGGACTATAATTTTTTTCTCCTTTTTTGGAGAGGTTTTTGCTATAGGGCACGTGTGTTCACCAGAACGAGAGAGACAGAAAGACAGAAAGCGAGAAATCACCCCCCAGGGAGGATGGCCACGTTGTAATCCCTTCTCCTCCATTCTCCTCTTGGAATCTTGGGCACGCACGCGCATGTGCCCGGCATGAGTTTTAAGCCACGGGGTCTGGGACTCAAACCACAGTCGACTATGTGGGAGTCCAGCGACATAGCCATTACGCTAACTGCTGGTCCTGGACTGTAATGTTTTCATTTGCTATTTAAATGTTCTTCTCTATAGTAGATCATGGTCATCCTATCAATATCTCTGGAAGTTATCTTCACTCCCCCTCTCCTGTATTCTAATTTGAAATGTCTGAAGATGTTTATAATACCAAGAAAACTGCTAACCAGACTTGGTAGGACTGTGGTTCACGATTCCTCTACTCATTTGGCTAGTGACTGTTTGGCTTTTAGTTTCAAAGTC
The DNA here is from genome assembly GCF_000334495.1 of Tupaia belangeri chinensis. Classification (NCBI taxonomy): domain Eukaryota; kingdom Metazoa; phylum Chordata; class Mammalia; order Scandentia; family Tupaiidae; genus Tupaia; species Tupaia belangeri. Next base: position 2,635,519 of record NW_006206760.1, read on the forward strand.
TCTAGGTATTGAATGTCTGTAGTTCTTAGGTCATGGGGACTGCGAACTGGGAGCCCAAGAATATGAGTCATGGAAAAGAGGGCAGGGGGATCCATTCGGTACTCTGTAGCCTCACAGCTCTTAAACTGGAGAGTGTGAGCAAGAACTCCAGGGAGGGTACTGGGTACAGAAAGGCAGAGCAGAAACAGTGAACACTGGAGACTTGTGTTTCAATTCGTCTCTAGAATTAGTGGTGTGCCTTTGCGTCAATCATCTTACATCCCAACATCTTTGTTTCTTTCACGGTAGGATGTGGGAGATGAAATAGATGGTTTAAAAAAATATGAAGTAGTTTGAAAATCATATAGAATAGTGTAACAATGACATATACACCCTACCACCCACTCTCAGAAATCCTATGACTTTGCCACGTGTGCTTTTTTTTATATGATTCTAAGACCACTTGAAGCCTCCTCTTTGCCACCTTGCAAATCCAATTCTCTTCTCTTCGTCCCTAGAAATCATCACTATCCCATTGCAGTGTTTATCATCCCCATGTATATATTATCTTGTTACTACGCTTGTCCACACAATGTGTAGCATCATTTTGCTTTTTACACTTGAAATGAATGGCAAGGCTGTTCTTAGCATTCTTCAATTTACTTGTCATTACTGTTAGGTTTTTACCAGGGGGCATGTGTGCTCACTGGGGAGAGACAGAGAAAGACAGTGATAAGGAGAGTGAGAAATCAATCCCAGGGGTTGGCCACGCCACAATCCCTTCTCCTCCATCTTTCTCTTGGGATTTTGGGCATGCGTGCACATGTGCCCAGGGTGATTTTCAAGCCACCAGGTCCGGGACTCAAACCAGCTGGAAATTTAGTGCCTTAAATCCCGTCACATGCTGGCCCCTCCATTTACTTCTTAAAAATTCATCATGTTTTTGAGGTTAATCCATGTTGAGCCACAGAACTCCAGATCATTCTGTCTAATGTCCCATGAACTAAATATCCCATTGGATTTAGCCATTCTTGTGTCCATGAACCATAGTTTGTTCAGGTGAGAGAAATTTCAAAGTGTCAGCTTGCCTTTTCTAGAATTTAGCATATAAATTTGATTTTTCTGAAGAAGTTTTGCAGTCATAACTCTGGCTTTTCCCATTGTCCTCCGATGTCCTCTTACTCCAGTGGTGCCCATGGGCACGGAAAGGTCACCGGAAGCCTCATCTTTGACTGTTGGGGTCACCCTTCTGATCACGGCCCCTGGGGAGGTCGTATTAGGCAATGGCTAAAAGCACAGAAGTCACAATCGGTATGATGTTGTTTCACCTCCTCACTTTGTCACCTGTGAGCTGTGTCATCTGGGACAAGTTCTGCAACCTCTCTGAACCTGAGGGGGGGGGTCTCATCTAGAAAATGGAGGAAGCCATTTCTACTACATGAGGTTGCCATGAAGGTGTTAAGAAGATCACGCTTGTAAGTACTTAGCAGCATGCCTGTCACCTAGCAAGGGCTTGACCAAGTGATAAGACTGTGGTGTGTGTGTGTGTGTGTGTGTGTGTGTGTGTGTGAAAGAGAGAGATACAGAGACAGAGAGACTGAGGGAGAAAACACACAAAGGAAGGCCAGAGCTCTGCCAGGACCAGCATGCACCTCTCCTGTGCTCCCAAGGGTTCTTCCGGTGTAATATGACACTTACCACACGGTATTTACTTTCTGCAGATTTGCTGAAAAATAAAAAAAGAAAGAAAGAAAGAAAAAAAGTTAAAAGAGTAAATAGGTACACACATCAGTGAGACTACTGGAAAAATGGATGGACCAGTGGGATCGCCAGAAGCTGGCCTATGAAAGGACCTCCTCTGTGGTCCTTTCAGGGGCTCCGATTAGTAGGAGGTGACTCAGGAAAGTTGAGAACATTTTTCCTGAAGATGAACTAGTCTGTCATACAAATCAGGTCACTGCGTTTGAACTCCCCAAGCCACCTAACTCAAACTGTAGGCCAAGAATGGCCCCCGAAGTAGCCTGCAGCTCAGATGTTAGCTACAATTTCCTATTTGTCACTGTCGCAGCTCCCAGCCCTAATTGCTCCATCCTGTCTGAGGCGTCCCTCCTCTAGACAGCCTGCCTTCTTAAGTGAACGTCCACGTTTACACTAGAGCAGCGGGCACTTCCTGCCTGGCTCCTTGCAGACAAGGAGCCTCTGTTCACCCTGGGACTGGGGAGCCCACAGCCTCTGACCGTCCCAGCTGGTGAGCAAGCAGCCCAGCCCTGAGAAGGGACACTTTCTGTACGCAGTTTTGAGCCGTGGATGAGAAGCAAATCCAGAGGTTAGAACATCGCCAGCTTTTTAAAAAGCAACACGCTGCAATGGTGTTTACAGGCTAACATCTAAGAAAATAAAACATGTCCATGTACCAGGAATCCCTTTTAAGTGGGAGAGGGTTGGCAAATGTGTGTCATTTCTAAATAAAGTGCTTTTGACGGGCACTTCTGGCGAATAATGGTGGAGTATTGTTAACGGTTCTGTTTGGCTTTGGAGGTTGTGTTTACGTTCCGCTTCAAGCCTTTAAAAGTACTGTCTATACATTTGAGATAGTTTACTTCTTTTTTTAAAAAAAAAAAAAAAAAGAAGAAGAAGAAGAAAAATGAGTGTTTCTGCTTGACTTAGAGGTTAGTAAATTGAGTGTGGCTGGTTTGTGGTCATTGGTTTGCTTAGCTTAAATGGATTCAAATCCCCGCTTTGAATCAGCTTTGGCCTGCCTTGGGGGTCAAACTGGGGCCTTTGTGAGGGGCCTTCTTGAGTGGCGGGAGGGCCAGGGAGGTGAAGGAATGACAAGTATTATAGTATTGAGTCTTACTCTTGTCTGGCATCCGAGCTTTCAGACACGAACTATTTTCATCTGTTGAGGGGGAAAGCTGGAGAGAGAGAGAGAGAGAGAGAGAGAGAGAGAGAGAGAGAGAACAAATAATTCTGGTAACAAGGAGGAGAGGCCAGCAGGGCTGATGTAGCCCTTAAAGCCTGGTTGTCCCTCACCACCCCATCCCCCATGCACTAACCCATGGCCTTCTCGCTGACCCAGAGGCAGAATGTAAATGAAATGCTTTGCCAGTCCGGGACACTAACCGGCAGTGGTCTGCATGAGCTGAGGTCGTTTTCTAAGCAGCTCACTAATCAGAAGTGACTGAGGCTCTGAAGAGAATACAGTCTAGCCTTGGTTCCCCCCTCCATGCTAATGAAGAAGGCAGTGAGGTGGATAATGAAG
>NW_006206760.1:2638790-2640313 GCF_000334495.1 Tupaia belangeri chinensis
TGATGTGAATAATTCCAAACTGATAATTCAGAGGTAATGAAATGCATTCGGAGTTTGAAGGGGGTAGCAGATTTCCCTTACTGCACATGGCTGTTATATGATAAACTGAGCACAGACCAGCTGACTCTGGGAGGGGCTGGCCTGGAAGGCAGGGGTCATAGGGAGGAGCTGACCTGGGATTAAGAATTCATGCAACCATTAAAAACAATGTTTGGGAAGCTTGCATAACACACAGGGTGACACTTGTGGTATGATTTCAAGTGAAAACAAAAATCAAATTGAGCATTCACGGTGAAATTTTGGCCAGCTATAGCAAAGTATAAAACACACAGAGCGAATAACACACCAAAATGTTATTTATGCATGGGTGTGTGTGTGGGGGGTCTTCAATAAGTTCATGAAAATGAGTATAATGAAAGAACTGCATGGATTTCAAAAATGTTTTGCACCCAAAAACATTCATACTTTTTCCATAAAGTTTTGAAGTCCCCTTGTACATGAAAAAAAGACTAGAAGGAAATCTATTCTTAAAAAGGTTGGTGCCAGCAGGTGGCGTGGTGGCTAAGGTGTTGGACTCCCAACATGACTGACTGCAGTTCAAGTTCTACACCTGGTGGCATGAGACTTATGAAGGGCATGATCGTGTGTGTGCCCAGAGACCTGAGAGGAGAATGGAGGAGAAGGGATTGCCATGACCTTGTTTATGGTTGGTTGGGCATTTAATTATTATATCTTCCTGGAAAGTTAAGGTCCCTCTGCCTTACTGAGTTGAGCTGGTAACACCATTTATTGCAATCTCATGATACCATCCAGATTCTTGTCCTGATAGTTCACTATACAGTCAGCACTCCTTATCTGTGAGTTCTGCATTTATAGATGTTGCATTTGGGTTCTAGAACCTATCCCTTGCAGAGACCAAAGGATAACTGTATATATTTTCTCTCATGCATAATCATTTTATAGTTCTATATGGTATATCTAAAAAATAAAGAGAATGATGCTTCAAAAGTTACAAAGAGAATTAGGGGCCCCAAGGTGGCCCAGTGATAAAACGTAATGCTCTGTAAGAGTGACCTACATGGGAAAGTTCTAGGCTTCTTTCCAGAGACCTCCCTGAGTACATGTGTGCCCATGATCCAGGGTTGACTGAGACAGGAGGTGGATTGTGGTGTTAGGACCCTGTTGTGGGTGCCCTGTCTCTCTGTCTCTCTTTCTTTCTCTGTCTTTCTTGCTCATGGAATAAATAAATAAATGAATAAATGCACTGGGGGCCAGCAGGTGGCATGGTGGTTAAGGGGACTGGACTCCCACATGGCCGACTGTGGTTTGAGTCCCAGACTTGGCTGCTTGCTTTCTCATGTGTTCTCTCTCTCTCTCTGTATATATATATATACACACACACACATATATATACACACACACACACACACACACACACACACACACACATATATATATATATATATATATATATATATCTGTCCCTCTCTGGTCAAATAAAATGTAAAAAAGGAAAACCTTAA
>NW_006206760.1:2640470-2644414 GCF_000334495.1 Tupaia belangeri chinensis
TTGCTAAAGGACCCATGTGCTTTCCAGAGAGAGACAGAAAAAGAGTGAAAGGACAAGTGAGAAATCACCTCCCCAGGGGGATGACCATGCTGCAATCCCTGCTTCTCCATTCTCTCCTTGGAACTTTAGGCATGTACACAGATTGATTTTCAAGTTGCCAGATCCAAGACTCGAACCATGCAGTCAGCCACAAGTGATCCAGCCAACTTAACTTGTGTGCCACCTGCTGGCCCTCAGTAGATATTTTATTTAGGCAGCAGATCCCGACAACCTTTACCATGAGGTGCCGAGGTATTGATTAACTGTGGGTCTTATGTCCTCCTCTGTCTAAGCATCTGAGTCCCCTAAATCTGTCAGATTTTAATACTAGGGCAAGTTAAGTGATTTTTGAGCTTTTAATGATCATCTCTAGCATATTATCTTCCAACTTGGCTCTCAGATAATGTGTATGGAGGGGAACTTTAAAATGTGAATTTGTTTTCTATTACTCACTCTTCTTGGGGTACCAGAACAAAACACCCCTGCTCAGTTGGCAGTGAGGACTTCATCTGGGTCTTTGGCTCTGAGTCACGCAGATGGAAGGGTTATTATACCTCCTTGCAGAAATGAATGTTTTTTTTTAACACCTTGGCATTTAAAGGAACTCAGCTCAGACTCCTGAATTCTCTATTCTTATTGACACTGTCTTCTGTTTGTGAGAATTCATTAAGACCTGTGGGCTTCAAACTGGCACTATCAATTCCCAGCTCCGATTTCCTTTGTGACCTCATAGCATGAAACATCCCTGTGAGGTACCAATGACATGAGTCTGGTGTTTTTCTTTGAGTAGAGATCTTATAACTTTGTCTGCAACGTCACAGAATTTGGACAGCTTGGGAAAATATGCGATGAGCTGGACAACAGGAACACTGTTTTAAGGAAAGCCTTAGAAGATGGTCTCACAAATTCTCACTGATGGGGACTGTCTATGGGGATATTCCTGGGAAAATATTTTAAAAGACATGAAGCAGAAAAACTAGAGAGCAAGCCCGGAAATTATTACTGCTTGTTGACAGGTAAAGTATGCTAATTCATGTTAGAACTCTTAGGCTGTTTCCTTTTGGTTGTAAGGCTCTTAGTTATTGCCAGTGTCCGGTAATTCCCTGGGAGGAAAAAAGAAGAACAAATCACAAAGGTGAAAAAACTGTCCATTATTGAGACCAGCAGTTAGTGTAATGGCTATGTTGCTGGACTCCCATGTAGTCAACCACGGTTCAAGTCCTGGACCCAGTGGCTTAAACTCATGCTGTGCTTGTGTGTGTGTGTGCCCAAGATCCTGAGAGGAGAACGGAGAAGGGATTGCGGCATGGCCATCCTTTCTGGGGGGTGATTTCTCGCTGTCTCTCTGTCTTTCTGGCAAGCGCACGCGCCCTATAGCAAAAACCTTTCCAAAAAAAGAGAAAAAAAGCAGCCTCCATTATTCTGGTCATCTTCTTATGATTCGCTGTGTTGCCACATAGATACCCTCATTAATAATCCATTTACTTTGGAGTCGTCTGGCATCATTTTAGGTAAGCTGACATGGCTGGAAGAGGGGGCTGGTTGGGAATGCCTCTCATAGGGCCTGTCCACATGGCTAGCTTGGGCTTCCTTACAGCACGGTAATACCAGGGTAGTCTGTTTTTGTTTTACTTTTTTTTTGCTTGTTCACTTTTTAAACACAGTGGCTGCCATTCATGAAAGCAAAGTGTTCCAAGAAGTCAATGTGGAAATTGTCAGTCCTGTTAAAGGTTAAGCCCAAATGTGGCATAGTGTCAGTCCTGCCATTCTGTGTTGGTCCCTGGCCAGTCCCAGGCCAACCCAGACCCAAGAAGAATGAAAATGAACCATACTTCTTGATGGGAAGAGTGTCAAAGAGTTGCCATCTTTAATCTCCCGCTACCAACAAGGTGATTTTTGAAGGACTAAGAATACATTAAAGCCCCAAGGAACCATGCAGAAGGATGATGTTTGCAGAAGTTTGAGAGAGAAGAGGAGTCCCAAGAGAGGACTTAAGTTTTGAGAACTAAGATCTATCAGAAGCATTAAAAGAAGTAGAGTTGATTTGGCCTGAAGCAGGAAAGGCTGATGGCTAGCTGCATAATCACCTTCCAATATTTGAGGGAACGTTACAGAGTAGATGCTTGTCCATCAAAAGCGGAGCATACAGGGACTGGGATGGATGATTTCCTAATCAAGATATGGGCGTCTTGGAGATCTGAAAGAAATTCTCCTTTTTGGCGCTGTCTGAAAGAGGGTATGTTTGATGTTCCTGTAAAGGACTTAGGCACCACATTACTGGACATGGAAATGGTAGATGAGATCATCTCTTTTCAAGTGAAACCTTACATCAAATAGTTGACCAGTGATGTTTGGGTGGAAGTCAGTCATGGCTGAAGCCATACTTGTTCTCCTCCTGACCCCTTATCTTCCCAAGTGGCCCCAGAGGTCACTGTATGAGACACAAAAACCTTGCTAAAGTTAGTTTGAAAATAATTACATCTGATAAGGAGTTTCCTAACTGTTGTGCAAAAGTTGTGGGAACTTGGAGGTTCTTTTCCAACAAGTTGGGCCCAGAGGGTTTGGTGACTTGACTGGATTGTTTTCATGGTTCGGTGTTGTGAGATTATGGTATTCCTGAGCTCAGGTTCTATCTTTTTTGTGTGCCATCAAATGACATCCTATTTCTTTTTTTTTTTTTTTTGAGAGTTTTTTTCCATAGAGATAGGGTACATGAGCTCACCAGAAAGACAGAGAGACAGAGAGAAAGAAATGAAGAAATCACCCCGCAGGGGGGATGGCCACACCGCAATCCCTTCTCCTCTATTCTCCTCTCGGGATCTTGGGCACGCACGCACGCACACGCGCTCGGCATGAGTTTAAGCCACGGGTCCAGGACTCGAACCACAGTCGGCTACATGGGAGTCCAGTGACATGCCATTACGCTAACTGCTGCCCCCATCCTGTTTTCAAAGTTCTCTGCCTTCCACTTTGTAGACTTGTCCATTTGACCACCTCTTCTAAGCTTTTGGTGTTTCTCAGAGTTCTTACATACGGGTCAGTTATTTTGATGCATCTTAAAGCTTTTAAACTTTGCACTAAGTGGATCAAGTGCCCCCCAATACATTAAATCATTTGATTCATTAAATACAAACTCAGAAACACATACAATTTGTAGAAATACTTCAAGATACTATATTAAGTTCAAAGCACATAACATTATGCATTGTAGAAAATGGTAAGCTTAATTTTGAAAAGATTTAACGGGTAAATTCAGACACACGCGTAGTTCATGACTAGTCATTCCATACCTGTCCACTGTCACTAGTCATATTTAAATTATCAGCCTGGTTTTCACGGGATCCCAGCATGATCTGGTACGCACCGCACCCAGCTCAATCTTAGGGAAACATCCTTGAGCAATTCAGACATATTGATATTTTTTCCCATTGTTGTCATTACCATCAAGATCAACGAGGTGCTTAGGGACACAGTAAGCCACAGCTGTTGCAATTAATTATACCCTGATAGCCTCAAGAGGCATGCCCCAGCAGTGGCCAGCTTAATCCCAGGCTGTGACAAGTCCTAACAGGACACCTTGGCACAGCGTTCTTTGGGTCCCTCCCTGAAGACAATCAGGAGCTTGATTAGGTGTGGCTGGGGCTAAGCCTGGCCTGGGGCTGGGGCTGGGGCTGGGGCTGGGCTGGGCCTGGTGGTGGCAGTCTCTGAAATGTGAAGTTTTTCATTGGCTTGGCTGTACCCAACTCAATTACTCTGGCTAAGTGACTCGACTTTAAGCAAAGCGAAGCAGTCTGGGAACTTCAAACAGAATACCTGACAATTAGCTGCCATTTTAAGAGAGTGGGTCTTAGGGCCATCAGGTGACCTTTTACAGGAAGGGGCCTGCCACTCCCATCAGGCCCACA
>NW_006206760.1:2645333-2649555 GCF_000334495.1 Tupaia belangeri chinensis
GCTGGGGCCAAGCCTGGCCGGGGGCTGGGGCTGGGGCTGGGGCTGGGCTGGGCCTGGTGGTGGCAGTCTCTGAAATGTGAAGTTTTTCATTGGCTTGGCTGTACCCAACTCAATTACTCTGGCTAAGTGACTCGACTTTAAGCAAAGCGAAGCAGTCTGGGAACTTCAAACAGAATACCTGACAATTAGCTGCCATTTTAAGAGAGTGGGTCTTAGGGCCATCAGGTGACCTTTTACAGGAAGGGGCCTGCCACTCCCATCAGGCCAGCAGTGAGTGGGGGCTACAGCCCATCCATGCTAGGCCAAGTTCTGGCCTATTTGACTTTGCTGAATATTGGGACCCTCGCCTGCTCGAAATTTGATCCACAATTTATTGCTCACATCGTGTTGTACTAATGGTGTGTGATATCTTAGTTGCTTTTTAAAAACTGTGTTTAAATGATCTGTTTTACAGCTTGCTCCAAGGCAGAATTAAACCCTCAACATAGTTCATGAAAAGAAATTTAGGTAGAATTAAATCTAATCTTGCCATTTGATTATCGGTGGATCTAAGTACATCTTCCTTATATTGTTCTTGCCTCGGCGAGATAATTAATTAGTGATTCCATGAGGTGTTTGTGGAAAAACAAGATTTGGGGTGATCCCATGCCAAACCAATGCCCAAATGAAAAGTAAGAGTTCACGCGTCATTTTATAAGCTTGGAAAACATAAACTTTGCTCTGATGTAGCCAAGGACCTGGGGCAAAGTAGGGAATCGGGAGAAACAGAGATGGAGATTTTAGCAAACAGTCTCACAACGTGTGCCAAACTCTAAGAGAGGAGAGGGCACCTCCCACCGATGTTGGGAGGCTGGTCTTCCGCCATGTCCTTCAAGATGGAGTCTGTCTGTCCTGATGCATGATCCCATGACACAGTCATTCAGCTCCCATTAAACATGCCTCTGCTAATAAAAATGATTGACAATAGAAATCACCCTAAGTTGAAAAGGGAGAGAAATGAGTAAGAAAGTTCTGGTTGGTCTTCTGGAACTGCAGCCACTCCGAATGTTCTCCATGCCAAGAGAAAAGTAACTATAAGCAAAGTTGCTATGGATATGGGCATAAATTAGCAATGGCCACAGGGTCATGTGTCTAGCTCTAAAAATACATACTATCATACATGACCCCAACTTGGTGAGATAACATGCCAGGAGGGGACTATACCAACATGTCAAGTGATTAGCAGAGGGGTATGGAGTAGTTTAAGGTCATTCTTTATATTTTTATGAAGCTTTTCATTTTTTTTTTTTCTGTAAGAAGAAAATAGACAGGGGCTAGCAGATGACAAAGCAGTTACGTGGCTAACGGTGGTTCGAGTCCTGGATCCTTTGGCTTGAAAATTCGGTGACTTGAAAATCTTACCAGGTGCGTGTGCGTGTCTACCCAATATCCAGGGAGGAGAATGGAGGAGAAGAGTTTGATGCATGACCATCCCCTCTGGGGAATGATTTCTCACTTTCCCTCTCATCGTTTCTGTCTGGCAAGTGCACACGCCCTAGGGTAAAAATCTCCTAAAAAAAAAAAAAAAAAAGGAAAACCCACACAGGTAAAAAAACCCCAAAAAAAAAAAAAAAAAAAGGAAAAAACTTTAAAAAGAATAAAATAGATACACTCAAAATGGCTTCCAAGCAACGATGAGAACCTTAGGAAGCAATCAGAATGAACAAGGGGAGATTGCCTTGAGGAATCTTGGGTTTCAGAAGCAAAGCGGTGAAGGAAAATCTGTTCTTCCCCAATATGGGAATGAAATTTCCATCGAGTAAGGCAGTACCATGGTGGAAGGAAATGGAAACAGACTTCCGGTTTTGCTCCAGTAAGATGAAGTGCAGACTCAAGAGCCGGACTTCCTGGATAGAATCCAGCACCACCACTTATTAACGCATTGATCTCTCTAAGCCTCAGTGTCCTCATTGGTAAAATGGGAGACAATAATTGTACTTAATTGTTAAGTGATTGTGAACATTGCATGACCAATTTATGTTAGTTCTTATAATAGTATCCCACAAGTGATAAGCGATAAATAAATTGTAGGTATTTATTGCCATAAGATTGTTATTTTTAAAACTTTTTAAACAATTTATTTTATTTATTCATTTATTTTAATTTGACCAGAAAGAAACACAGAGAGAGAGTGAGAGAAAGAGAGAAAGTGAGAAAGCAAACTACCAGGTCCAGGACTCAAACCGTGGTCAACCATATGGGAGTGTCCAGCACCTTAACCACCACGCCACCTGCTGGTCCCCATAAGATTGTTACTTTATCTTACCACATAGAGGTTATTGAAACAGTGTCACTTTCTTCTACCTTGCAGATATTGCTGACCCTTTAATATTCAATTTGGGAAAATGGGCACATGGGTAAATAATATTTATCTTCAAAGGTTGTTTGTAGGATTCCAGCTAATGCATGTCAAGTGCCCAGTGTGGATGGCTTTTGAGAAATAGTATCATTTCTTATTTTGGCGACTATGTTTTAAGCCCCGAATTTTCAAGTAGTTACTCTGTGGTAGGCACCCCAGTTATCTCTTTACGGTCCATGTGACCATCTTCTTGTATGTTCCGTGTGAGCTTCAGAAGAGCATGCATCCTGCCACAGTAGGACAGAATATTCTGGAAAGGTCAATTAGAACACATTGACTGACAGCATTGTTCAGGCCAACTCTATCCGTCCTGATTTTCTGCCTGCTACATCTGTCAACTGTTGACAGAAATCTCCCACCACGATAGGAGATGTGTCCATATTTTTTCTTTCAGTTCTATCATTTTTGCTTCATGTATTTTGGTGCTCTGTGTTAAGTGCATTTATCACTTTATATTCATTTCTTCATGTAAATTTCACAAAATCAGTATGAGGCATGGGTTAGTGGAAGATATGCTAACTGAGGTTAGAGAAATAGAGTTCACCCACGGTCGTCATAGCTAATAAATGGCAGAGCCAGGTTTTGTCTTAGACCAAGGCCATCTGAGCTACTGAGTCTATTATACAGTATAATGCCATAACCCAGAAATTTTAATGGACAAAAATTGAAAATGAAGTTTAAGGTTTGTGTGTATGAAGTATGTGCTGGAAGCTGGATGTTGGCACAGTGGTAAGACAAGATGCACTATAAGGCTGACTCACACAGAAAGGGAAAGTTCTAGGTTCTTGTTTAGAGTCTGGCCTGAGTACCCTGGACATGTGTGTGTCCATGATTTGGGAACTGGCTGAAGCTGAGGATGGATTGCAGTATTAAGACCTTGTGGGGGGGACTGGGAGATAGCGTAATGGCTATATCGCTGGACTCCCATGTAGTCAACTACAGTTCGAGTCCCAGTCCCGCTGGCTTAAACCCACACTGGATGCATGTGCGTGTGCGCCCAAGATCCCGAGAGGAGAAGGGAGGAGAAGGGATTGCGGCATGGCCATCTCCCCTGGAGGGTGATTTCTCGCTTTCTGTCTCTCTGTCTCTTTCTGTTTTTCCGGCAAGCACACATGCACTATAGCAAAACCTTCTCAAAAAAAAAAAAAAAAAAAAATAGTCCCTGTGGGGAGTGCCATCTCTCTCTAGCTCATGGCTAAATAAATAAATAAACTTTTAAAAAAGTATGTCATGTGTCCATGTAATAATGACTATGAAAAATACAGAGGAAAGATGAAGCCAGTCTACCAGTGATGTTAACCGGAGTTGAGGATAAAGGAAGCTGATGGATGTGCTAACTCTCAGCATGGCCAAGTGTGTGTCGTGTATGTACTTTTCTTCCCGCTCTGGCTCAGATGTCTTCAGTTGACTTTGTGTTCACTGGTTCCTTCTTTCACACACTGTTCCGGGCACTGTGTAGGCTCATCTCAGAGGCCCCTTTGCTCCAGGGAGCTACCTTCCTGGAGGCTAGAAATGGGGCTGACATTTTGCCCCCTAGGGAGAAAATCCTGAGTTTTTCCTTTTGAGGACAGTGGGGTGGAGTGGGACAGGGGAAGTCATGAATCAAGATTTGGCTGGGCAGGCTCTGAGTCACTTATCACCTGTAGATAGTGCCCAGAGTGGCCGGGGACTGGGAGGCTAATCACCAAACTTCCCAACTGTCAGCATCGGAATATTAATCTGCTGTTTTCCTTTAGTACCAATGAACGTTCGCTTGGATGTTTTAATTTGGATACCTTTGAAATCGTACTGTCTTAGCGTTGTCAAGGTACCATTTAGCGGTTC
>NW_006206760.1:2649572-2654386 GCF_000334495.1 Tupaia belangeri chinensis
TACACACTGGCTGTGTTTATGCCTAAAAGCTTCCCAGTGCCCTTTAAGACGGTCTCACCGAATCACTCGAGATCGTATCGGCATTGAGATGACATCCACATGAAGAGCCCGCGCATCTCACTGTGAATTCATGATGAACAAGCATGATGTGCGGCCGCCCGGCGCATCTGGAACTCATCAGCCTGACTCTTCAGGGAACTTCCGGGGAGGGGGTGGCAGGAACATCCGCCAAGATGGCCTCCATGTGGCCCGAGAATTCTCCCTGCCAAAGGGGTTGAGACTAAGAGGACCTCAGACCTTAAGTAAGGGGGGAGTTGAATGACTATTATTTTGTTTATAGTTTATTTCTTTCATGAGGCACAGAAGGACAAGCAACAGGGTCTTCATGCCACCTTCCAGCTCTAGTCTCAGCCAACTAGGCATTCCCCAAGCATTCCCGTGAGCACTCACCATGACAGGGAGACTTTGGGATGCAAACCCAGGACCTCCCGACGTGAGCCCCGCATCCCTTCACAGTATTGTGAATTTCTTCACAGTATTGCGTATTATGTTGCCACTGTGCCACTAGCTGGCCTTTATTTGATATTTTTAATTAATAAACTTTACTTTGAAAAGCAGTTTTAGGTTTATAGCAAAATAGAGTGAAAGTACAGAGTTCCTGGATATGTCCTGTCCCCACATAGGCACAAACCTCTTCTACTACTGAGATCTCAGGCCACCAGGGTGTTCGATCAGCCTAGACGGACACATCATTATTGCCCAAAGTTCATAGTTTACTTTCAGGCTCACTTTTGGTGTTGTAGAGTTCATTACTCCCAGAGTTTCCAATTCATGCTCCCCCCTCTCTTTTTCTTTCTAAAGCCCATCCATCATGTCATATCCTGTTGGGATCCTTCCCTCTTCAGAACATCTTTCCTGCCCATGCTCTTAGCTCTCAGCTACTTTTCTTCTTCTTCTTCTTCTTCTTCTTCTTCTTCTTCTTCTTCTTCTTCTTCTTCTTCTTCTTCTTCTTCTTTTCGTTTTGTTGAAGAATTACCTTCTTCTTCTTCTTCTTCTTCTTCTTCTTCTTCTTCTTCTTCTTCTTCTTCTTCTTCTTCTTCTTCTTCTTCTTCTTCTTCTTCTTCTTCTTCTTCTTCTTCTTCTTCTTCTTCTTCTTCTTTTCGTTTTGTTGAAGAATTACTTTATTTTTCTCTCATTTATTATTTTTATTTTTTAATTTGACCAGAAATAGACAGAAAGAGAGAAAGTGAGAAAGCAAGCTGTCAGGTCTGGGACCTGAACCATGGTTGGCCATGTGGGAGTCCAGTGCCTCAACCACCTCAGTTATTGACAGAAATAACTGCCATTCCCTCAGTTATTTCTCTTCTGATAATTTATACCTCAGAGTGTATGGGTGAAAGGCATGGATAGATATGGATTCGAATCCTGGCTCTGCCACTTACCAGTTCTGTGACCTTGAACAAGTTATTTTACTGTTCTGTGCCTCTACTTTTCTCATATAAAAAATGGGAATTACAGTGTAGTACCTACTCCATAGAATTGTTGTGGTGATTGAATAACATTGCACACAACTTCATGATGGAGGTACATCCCATGAAATGGTTGGTTAGGCGATTTCATTAAGATACATCATAGAGTGCACTTTCTCAAACTTAGATAGTATAGTCTATTGCAGCTATCAGCTATAAGACTTGGGCTATGCCCTAGTCTGCTATTGTGTGGTTAGCAGAAATACCTGATACTGGGTGGTTTACAAAGAAATAGAGGTTTATTTGATTCATGAGTCTAGTGACTAGAAAGTCCAAAGGCATAGGGAAGAAGCTGCCTCCTTCTGAACAGCAGAAACTGGTTTAATAATCATTCTTGCCATGATATTTGCTCTAGCAAAGCCAACAGGCCATAGAAGTACAAGGCAGGACATGAGGTCAACATCAAGGCAGGGCACAAGCAACAGAGTCTCCCACCTGTGATTGGATGTGGAGGGGCTACCTTCTGGTCACATGATGCCCAAGAGGGAAGAGTCTGTGGGGACAAGATAGGGCAGTGTTTTCTCATCCCAAGAGTCAAGCATCATGGTGGGAAGGGTGGCTGTAAGTAGGACCAGCCATGTCATTTGCAGAGGCCACTGTACGATGTAAATACAAGACTCCTTGTTCAAAGAACAGGAAAGAAGTGTTAATGATATGAAAATATAATGTGCTTTCCTTTTGGAGTTTCTCTCTCTACCTGTCACAATGTTTTGTAATGTATTATTTAGCATCGTGCTGGAGCACAGGGACACATGTGGTAAAGCAGGGACCAACTCTCACAGTTACCTGCCTATGGACTCAGAGCTCACTTGCTCTCAGGTTGGCCTTCCCACCTGCCCTCACCAGACCAAGACTTCATCTCTTGCCAGGGTGGGCAACGTACACAAGAGACACCCTCCACAGGTGGGTCAGGGCAGGGCGAGAGGTTAGTCCTGCTGAGTCACCATCCAATGTGTGTGCTATTGGGCTGTCAGCTAGGTGAGGATGGCTATCATTCTACTCAGCCCCAAGATGTTGCACGGCACACACGCAGGACCCCCAACCCTTCCTGCATCTCCCATCAGGCCCTGTTAGGTGGACCACAGTGGTGGTTTAGGGGTCATGGTGACGGGGAGGTCAGATGGGACCCAGGGTGCCTGGAAGAGGAAACAGTTGGCTGAGAACCCACCCCAAAGTGGGCAGACAGGTGGGGCATAGTTTCTGAGTCCCCCTGGCCCACACTCACTCCCCTGCAGTCTTCAATGTCTCATTGGACTTCACTTCCAAAACGGAAATCCTAAGATAAAATTAACAGTTTCAACATAGCAACTTCAGAGCATTAAACCCCAAGTGAGAGGCCCTTCTGAGCACCAGCCCTGTGCAGCCACACTGGTCAAATATCCTTGGAACTTGTTGCAAATGAAAAAACTTATCACAACTCAGAGCCACAGAAGAGAGCATGGGGTGAGCAGGAGTCCAGGAAGCAGGCACTGATGGAGATTCTGCAAATCATGAAGACTTGTCAGTCCAAACCTACTTTGGAGAAAAACTCTAAATATTTTATTTTAGTATCCAGGCCAGATAGGCAGGAGAAAGGAACAAAATTTGGGAGTTTACCTTGCAAACAATGTTGTGCATCTCAATTCTGGAAAGTGCAAATTAGTAAAATAGACTCAGTCAGTTTATCCACTCATAGTCTTCTGGGAAACTACTTTTGTGTTTCCTGTCTTAGTTTTATTAGTAAAAATTTCCTCACAGAATTGCCCATCTTAGTGTGGCTAGACAGAGAGGACAAGGAAGTTTTCCACACTGAATTGAGTAGACAGGACTTCACTGTCCTTCTGGAAGCCAAGTGCAGGGGAAGCTGGGGCTGAATCAGCCCTAGCACTGGGGAGGTCAGTGTGGCAGAAGGATAGTGTCAGAATCCCAGAGACTGTGGTGCTGTTCCTTCTGGCCGGGACCTCAGCTTCTGCTAGCATATAATTATATACAAGGGCAATGATCATGGAGTAAGGATGATCCTTGGCATTCCTAAACGAATGGCATACTTTTTTTTTTTTTTTTTTTTTTTTTTTTTTTTTTTGAGAGGTTTTTGCTATAGGGTGCATGTGCTTGCCAGAAAGAGACAGAGAAACAGAAAGTGAGAAATCACCCCCCAGGGAGAGATGGCCATGCTGCAATCTCTTCTCCTCCAGTCTCCTTTCGGGATCTTGGGCACGCACGCACGCTCATGCGCCTGGTGTGAGCTTAAGCCACCAGGTCCAGGACTCAAACTGCCGTCGACTACATGGGAGTTCAGCAATGTAGTCATTATGCCATCTGCTGGTCCCAAGGCCAGCATTTTAACTGTGGTCAGCCATGTGGGATCTGGCTTCCTTAACCAGTAGTACAAGCCCAATATTCTTCTTGTCTAGATCTTTCTGTCTCCCAAACTGGCCCTGAATCTATGATCTTCCTTCCTCAGCTTCCTGAGTAGCCGGGGCTATAGATACATGCCTTCAAGTTGAGCAAGGAATTGAACCTGGGCTTCCCATGTGGCCTCAGTCTGTGGAGCAGCAGCATCTTAACAGATGCCACCACAGCCAGGCCTGTTTTTAATTGTTTAGTTATGATGTGTCCAGGTGGGAATGTTCTTTAGTTAATACTACTCAGACCTTGTTAAGCTTCCCTGATGTATAATTTGACAAGTTTTTGCCAATATTACTATTTTTAAAAAATAATTATTTAATTTTATTTATTCATTCATTTAATTTGACCAGAGAGAGAGAGTGTGTGCACAAGCAAGAGAGAAAGTGAGAAACCAAGCCACCAGGTCCAGGACTCAAACCATGGCCAGTCATGTGGGAGTGTCCAGTGCCTTAACCACCACATCACCTGCTGGTCCTCAGTACTTCTTATTTTCAGTATCTCATAAGACCAATTGTTTTTATTTTCTCCCTTATGCAAAGTAAACCTATTTAAAAATTATTTATGGGCGACATTCTCCCATCTTTCCTAAACACAATCACCTTAAAATAAACCCATAAGCTCTTTCCACAGGTAACAATATTTAAAAAAAAAAAAATAACAAAAACCTCAAAAAGTTTATCCATTTGTATAATCCTATGTTTCAGTAACTATGATTCTTCATGACAATTTCTAACAGTATTTACAGTTGCAAAAGGCTCTCAAATTCCTTCCATTTACCGGGATAAAGAACTATTTTTTAAAAAAGAATTATTTATTTAATATTATTACTTTTAAATTTGCTATAGAATACATGCACTGGAGAGACAGAGAGAGAGAAAAAGAGAGATGGAGAGTGAG
>NW_006206760.1:2654703-2702203 GCF_000334495.1 Tupaia belangeri chinensis
TTCTTCTTCTTCTTCTTCTTCTTCTTCTTCTTCTTCTTCTTCTTCTTCTTCTTCTTCTTCTTCTTCTTCTTCTTCTTCTTCTTCTTCTTCTTCTTCTTCTTCTTCTTCTTCTTCTTCTTCTTCTTCTTCTTCTTCTTCTTCTTCTTCTTCTTCTTCTTCTTCTTCTTCTTCTTCTTTTCGTTTTGTTGAAGAATTACTTTATTTTTCTCTCATTTATTATTTTTATTTTTTAATTTGACCAGAAATAGACAGAAAGAGAGAAAGTGAGAAAGCAAGCTGTCAGGTCTGGGACCTGAACCATGGTTGGCCATGTGGGAGTCCAGTGCCTCAACCACCTCAGTTATTGACAGAAATAACTGCCATTCCCTCAGTTATTTCTCTTCTGATAATTTATACCTCAGAGTGTATGGGTGAAAGGCATGGATAGATATGGATTCGAATCCTGGCTCTGCCACTTACCAGTTCTGTGACCTTGAACAAGTTATTTTACTGTTCTGTGCCTCTACTTTTCTCATATAAAAAATGGGAATTACAGTGTAGTACCTACTCCATAGAATTGTTGTGGTGATTGAATAACATTGCACACAACTTCATGATGGAGGTACATCCCATGAAATGGTTGGTTAGGCGATTTCATTAAGATACATCATAGAGTGCACTTTCTCAAACTTAGATAGTATAGTCTATTGCAGCTATCAGCTATAAGACTTGGGCTATGCCCTAGTCTGCTATTGTGTGGTTAGCAGAAATACCTGATACTGGGTGGTTTACAAAGAAATAGAGGTTTATTTGATTCATGAGTCTAGTGACTAGAAAGTCCAAAGGCATAGGGAAGAAGCTGCCTCCTTCTGAACAGCAGAAACTGGTTTAATAATCATTCTTGCCATGATATTTGCTCTAGCAAAGCCAACAGGCCATAGAAGTACAAGGCAGGACATGAGGTCAACATCAAGGCAGGGCACAAGCAACAGAGTCTCCCACCTGTGATTGGATGTGGAGGGGCTACCTTCTGGTCACATGATGCCCAAGAGGGAAGAGTCTGTGGGGACAAGATAGGGCAGTGTTTTCTCATCCCAAGAGTCAAGCATCATGGTGGGAAGGGTGGCTGTAAGTAGGACCAGCCATGTCATTTGCAGAGGCCACTGTACGATGTAAATACAAGACTCCTTGTTCAAAGAACAGGAAAGAAGTGTTAATGATATGAAAATATAATGTGCTTTCCTTTTGGAGTTTCTCTC
Organism: Tupaia belangeri chinensis; assembly: GCF_000334495.1. Classification (NCBI taxonomy): domain Eukaryota; kingdom Metazoa; phylum Chordata; class Mammalia; order Scandentia; family Tupaiidae; genus Tupaia; species Tupaia belangeri. The sequence goes on from NW_006206760.1 coordinate 2,655,942, forward strand.
TCTACCTGTCACAATGTTTTGTAATGTATTATTTAGCATCGTGCTGGAGCACAGGGACACATGTGGTAAAGCAGGGACCAACTCTCACAGTTACCTGCCTATGGACTCAGAGCTCACTTGCTCTCAGGTTGGCCTTCCCACCTGCCCTCACCAGACCAAGACTTCATCTCTTGCCAGGGTGGGCAACGTACACAAGAGACACCCTCCACAGGTGGGTCAGGGCAGGGCGAGAGGTTAGTCCTGCTGAGTCACCATCCAATGTGTGTGCTATTGGGCTGTCAGCTAGGTGAGGATGGCTATCATTCTACTCAGCCCCAAGATGTTGCACGGCACACACGCAGGACCCCCAACCCTTCCTGCATCTCCCATCAGGCCCTGTTAGGTGGACCACAGTGGTGGTTTAGGGGTCATGGTGACGGGGAGGTCAGATGGGACCCAGGGTGCCTGGAAGAGGAAACAGTTGGCTGAGAACCCACCCCAAAGTGGGCAGACAGGTGGGGCATAGTTTCTGAGTCCCCCTGGCCCACACTCACTCCCCTGCAGTCTTCAATGTCTCATTGGACTTCACTTCCAAAACGGAAATCCTAAGATAAAATTAACAGTTTCAACATAGCAACTTCAGAGCATTAAACCCCAAGTGAGAGGCCCTTCTGAGCACCAGCCCTGTGCAGCCACACTGGTCAAATATCCTTGGAACTTGTTGCAAATGAAAAAACTTATCACAACTCAGAGCCACAGAAGAGAGCATGGGGTGAGCAGGAGTCCAGGAAGCAGGCACTGATGGAGATTCTGCAAATCATGAAGACTTGTCAGTCCAAACCTACTTTGGAGAAAAACTCTAAATATTTTATTTTAGTATCCAGGCCAGATAGGCAGGAGAAAGGAACAAAATTTGGGAGTTTACCTTGCAAACAATGTTGTGCATCTCAATTCTGGAAAGTGCAAATTAGTAAAATAGACTCAGTCAGTTTATCCACTCATAGTCTTCTGGGAAACTACTTTTGTGTTTCCTGTCTTAGTTTTATTAGTAAAAATTTCCTCACAGAATTGCCCATCTTAGTGTGGCTAGACAGAGAGGACAAGGAAGTTTTCCACACTGAATTGAGTAGACAGGACTTCACTGTCCTTCTGGAAGCCAAGTGCAGGGGAAGCTGGGGCTGAATCAGCCCTAGCACTGGGGAGGTCAGTGTGGCAGAAGGATAGTGTCAGAATCCCAGAGACTGTGGTGCTGTTCCTTCTGGCCGGGACCTCAGCTTCTGCTAGCATATAATTATATACAAGGGCAATGATCATGGAGTAAGGATGATCCTTGGCATTCCTAAACGAATGGCATACTTTTTTTTTTTTTTTTTTTTGCCATAGGATGTGTGTGTTTGCAGAGGCAATGAGAGAGCAAGTGAGAGATCACCTCCCAGGGGCGATGGCTATGCCACAATCACTTGTCCTCCATTCTCCTCCTGGAATTTTGGGCACACAAGCCTCCAGGTTCAGGACTCAAACTGTGATCAGCCATGTGGGAGTCCAGTGCCTTAACCACCATGCCAACTGCTGGTCTCATTGGTGAGCATTTCAAGGGCTGTACACATACTCCAAGGATCCTGAAGTTCGGATGGTGGAGAAGAAAGAATTTGGACTTTTAAAGGAGTTGGTCCTGGCCAGTTGTGGCGGTATGGCAGTAATGCAAGGCTCCATGATGCTAATGCCACCTGAGAGAGTCCTGGGTTCACATCCCAGGCTCCTCTGTACAGACTGGGTGTGCATGTGCACATGTGCCTGTGAGCCTGGCTAGATGAGGCTGGGGTGGATTACAGCATGAACACCCTTTGGAAATGCTTGTCTCTCCTCTCTTTCTCTTATGAGAGAAAGAAAGAAAAATAAACAAACAAAGGAAGAAGGAAGAAAGAAAGAAAAAGAAAAAAGAAAAAAGAAATAGAAAAAGAAAAAACTTGAAAAAAAAAAAAAGGGGGGGAGTCAGCCCTGGGATAGAACCATAGTTTGCTTGTGTTTATAATTCCTTCCTTCCTCCCTCCCTCTGTCTCTCCTTTCCTCCTTCCTTCCTTGCCCTCTTTTTTGCTACCTCTCTTTTCCCTCTCTTTTCCCTTGTTTCATCAATTCATCCATCAAATCTTTACCAAATTCCTCCTCTGTGCTAGTCTGCGACAGGCTCCCAGGGTAACAGTGGTAGAAGAGGAGACACGCAACCCCTTCTGCAAGAGCACTGATTGGGGAAGTCATTGCACAGGAATTGTGAGGCGGATGTGCACAAGGAGAGGCAGCCAGTGGTGCTATGGGAGGATATAGCAAGGGGTTCGACCAGGGCAAGGCATTGCAGACAAAGTCCTCCTGCCTTTATCGTCCCCTATTCTAAGCTACGAGACTCTGATAATGCACAGAAGTGCCTAGCACCCCATCTGGCTCATGATGACCTGGTGATAGCTCAAACCAGCTGCAGGAAACTTGCTTAGTGAGCCTCCAGCTTCCTTGATGGTCAGTCTTTTCCATCATTCGCTACATTTACATGGACTGATGAACTTTTCACCCTGATGCATGCTGCTGTCCTTTGAGACTGAGATTCCCTGGGCGTGGGAAAGGTGGTTATCTTTAAATCTTCAGAATGTTTCAACAGTGCCCAGTACATAGTAGCTGCACAGTAAATGTTTCTGGAAAATGAGCTGCATACAGAAAATGAAAAAAGAATTTCACAGAAAGGACACCACACATCCCAGAGATGGAAACCATTTTATAAGAAGAAATTGAAACTATTCTGCAATTATCTTTATAACCTCTCGGGAGAATAAAAACCAACACACCTCATGCATTGTCTCATCTTTTCTTCTGTTGTCAGGCAGAGAGGATTAATAAAAGAAAGAATATTTGGTTGAGGTTTTACTCCAAGGAATCCTTCTTAATTAAGTGGTGAGGCATTAATTAAAAATCGAATTAATCATAATAAGCTGTTGCTGTTGTACTTGCCAGTTAGGTGCAGGCTTTCTGAGAATATAAAGTGACAGAAGCTCTGAACTGCATATACAACTATTCCCAACCCACCGGATAGACCACGACCTTCTGACCAGGCCAGTTTGGCATTGCCTTTTGCAGCCTCATGTACACATGGACTCACCATGGAGCTAATGAAGAGTGAACTTTGGGCCTTCTTACATAGGCCCTTCCACAGCTGTGGTAGGGGCCTCTGGGTATGTTTTGTTAGACACACAATTCGCAATAATAGTAAGATGTTTTTGTACTCTCTTGCTTAAAGAGGATTCTTTTAAGTTTCAAGTCAATGAAACTTGATTTTCCTCTACAGACATGTCTCCTGGAGAAGACATCGGTGGCAGATGGAGCCCAGGAGGAGTGAGGTTAATAGGGGGTGATGTCAGTAATGATGTAGGTGTAACCGTACAGAGAGAGAATGGGAAGAAATGCTGCACATGGCCAGGAGAAAATTTCTTGGGGTCAAAATGGATGATCCATGTAAGCTTAGTAGAAGTGTCTAAAAGTCCATTTGCTAACTTCAGGGGTTGTAGAAGGGCTTCAGAGACTCCACCCACACCCTGACCTATATGCAATTTGTTTGGGTCCATGTATTTTTATTTTTTTCGCTAGGAAGAGAAATTCCACACACAAAGTTGACAATGAAAGAGAATGAATTCAATAAGATTATACTACTCTGGGGAGTAGAATGTATAATGGAATAAAATTTATCAGCAAAAACTAGTGTGTGGAGGCCAGGAGGTGATGTAATGGTTAGGTGCTGGACTCCCATATGGCTGACATGGTACAAGTCCTGGAAGTGGGTCCTTGCTTTCTCACTTTCCCTGGTGAAATTAAAATAATAATAATAAATACATTAAAAAATAATAAAAAAAATAGCATGTGATATAATCTGGTTCTCTCCTCACTGCCCCGTGGTTGAGTCCTTGTCACAAGGCAGGTACAGTATGCCAGGCTAGAGGGGCAACTTCCAGCTTAGGGGTGGAGGCACTGGTGCTAGGACTTAGGGAAAAGGAAACAGAGAGCAGCCTCTTAGGCCGCCTCCAGTCAAGGTTCTACAGGCTCATAGATGGTATGTCAGATCATATATGGACTCACAGCAAGGCCAGGGAAGGCTAGGGGACCAAGAGAAAGATGTCCCTCAGCTGTGCCCTGGGGCTCTTTTGTTGTGGTGTGAGTTGGTTGAAGTTCTTAGCCAAATCTCCTATGTGTCATGTGTTCTTCCTTCGCCCAAAGATCATAACCAGGGATCAAAAGGATAGACTGGGGAAAAGATTAAAAAAAATACAACAAAAAAGGATTCTTGGGTAAGAAGGTGGCATATCTTCTACTGAGAGGTCGCTCTTCACTTGAGGTTGAAAATAGCAGATCTGGAGCCTAAAGAGGAAAGACCTCTGCTTCTTCAGCAGCCAGCAGGGAGCTAGAGTCCTTATCAGTCCTATCAGGAGTAAGGAGTAGGACTAATCTTAGACACAGAGGGTGAAATTAGAACCCTTCTGGGATCTACGCAAAGCTGAAGCCACAAGCTAAAGGCCAGGCTGAGCCATGGGCTGGGAAGGGGCATCCTCGGATGCCAAGGAAGGAGCCAGGGAGTTCGTTGTATGTGGGGTCAGGGAGTGGCATTAGATCAAAAACAGACCTGTAGCCAGGAACCAGGTGTCTGTCTGTAGTTTCCACCTACACACCCACTTAAACCAGGTGCAGCCACTTCCCTGCCTGCACCTGCAAGGCCAAAATTGCCTGGGCCCAAGGTCTGGTCCCACCCCAGCTAGAAACATATGAGGTGCTTCCTGCCTTGGGCAGACACCTGGCCCAGAGCCAAGTACTCCTTGCTCTTCCCTTGTCAGTGCTTGGCCAGCAAGGCCAACCTTCTGACCCCTGCAGCTCGAACTCCTGTCCCCAACCCAACCCAGGCCTGGATGTCTTGTCTTGGTTTTTCCAGTTCCAATCCCTTGCACTCTGCTGTGACCCTTCAGTCCCATCCTAGCAGCAGGGATCGTGCCAGCCCCCAGGGCTTCCACACAAGATAAGGAGTGGGGCCTGGGGAGGAAGAGAACAGGGCAAAGGCTGTGACTTGGCACTGCTAGAAAGACAAATCATCCCCTCCTTTATTCCCCAGGAGTATCAATAACATGTTCATTCAAAATCCAAGGAGCCAAAGAGGTGGAGGAGCCTACAAGGGGGGCACATGTTGTCACTCTTTGCCCTTGAGCAAAGAATAAGGGAACAAGGGACAACTGGAAAAATGCTCTGGGAATACCCATCCACAAAGACCAGTATGTTTCTGGAGAAAGAATTATACCTTATAGAAACAGAGTCTACCCTTTTTCTTTAGCATGGTGAATGTGTGCTAAATCTGGGCAAGGGTTAACCACTTCAGGAGATTATATCAAGCCTGGATTTAACTTTTAAACAAGATGCTAGAGGGCATGTCTTAACTGTCATGCTGCATTGTGAATTTAGAGTTTGGGTGTGGAAGCTCTGCCTCCCTGCTTTATAATCTCTGCAGGTGTGTAGAGGACTTCAAAGCCAGTTCTAGAAGGAGGTTATTGAGAATCACCTCTGGGGGAAAAAAAGAAAAAGAAAGCCTACAGAACAGATGGTGAGAGAAGCAGAAGAAGCTCTTCTTGAGCAATTGCCTTTACATTCATTTTAAACTCCCCAAAACTTTCTTTTGAGCTCTTCTTGCTCAAAAAATGGGGGACTTGCCCATTTCGCGATATGATTTCAGATTTGAAAACCCTATATTTTTTTTCTTTTCTGAAAGTGATTCTAATAGAAAGTTTACCTAGGGAAATTCTGCTCGTGCAGAACCAGTCGTGCCTCTAGCTTCCAGTCGACCACATTAGAGACTCTCATACATTGCTTCTTGCTACTGGACAACCATCAACTGGAATTTTATGAGAGGATATAAGACAGGCCGCCTTAGCGTTCACCTCTCTTCTAAAAAGCAATTTCACTAGTGGGCATAGTGTCCTTTTTTATGGGATGATGGTGTTGCCCAGTTGATCCATGTTCATTAGAGTGTACACGTGGAGTTGTATTTTTTGAAATTTTATTCAGTTAATGAGTAAGAGAGACACAGAGACAGAGATAGAGCTCCCCTGACAGGGTCTTGACACTGTGATTTACCCCCTAGTCCCAGACAACCTGTGTCACGGATTCAAGCATGCCCAGTACACTTGGGGATGGGCAAGCGTGAACCCACAATCTTCCCATGTGGGTCTACTGCTATGCTACCACTGGGCCCCAAAGTTGTAATTTTTTACTAGTGATAGTGGGGTTGATTGTCATTACCACATAGAGCAAGAAATTTCTTCGTTCAAACTTCAATATTGAGTCCCACTAGAAGCTGAGGAGGATTTAAGCATTTAGTCTAAGGTTTGTTTTACTCCTTGGTGTTTTCAATGATTTGTGGCCAATGAATCATGAAAATAAAATCCATGAATCCCAGGAAACCACCAGAAATCAAACTAGGTATTTAGCATATTTCACAGTAATTATTTTCATCCCACTGTAAATTTAAATTTAAAAAATTGTTTCCCCAGATTGCTTGATTTTTTTAAAATTTATTAACATTTCTGGAACTTTCTAGGGTTAACTGAAATTGGAGTTTGGAAAGTCTTGTTTAATTCAATCTCACTCTTCTCCAGAGAACAGGAAAAAGAGTCATTTTTCTCACTCCAGCGAGGTTTCTCACTTTTTTTTCCCCCCCTCTACGACTGGCTAGTTCCACTGGATTGGATCATATATACTATGTCGTATTTAAAAAATCCAAAGTTCTAACTCAGCTTCTGAGTAAAACATTTGCACATTAAGTCACTTATTTCCTAGGCAACAACTATACCAATTCCATTTGTCATGTGTCTCCCAGCTTGCCATGTAGCCGAGCTCCAGATACCCTGTGTGTTAGTTTTCTCCCTCTGTCTCAGCAAGTCTTACTGAGTCTTGCTAGCTATCCCTAATGTATTTTAATTTGAGGGTCTTCTTTCCTTGGTTTTGCAAACTTTCTCATGGCTGAGATTATTTTTAAGTTTCTTTTCTTTCTTTTGAAAGAGAGAAAGAGATACACCCCAACAATCTTCATACCTGATCCTCCAGTAGCTTCAGTCAGTCCTGATCATGGGTATACATGCCCCGTGTATTTGGGGAGGTCTCCCAATGTGAACCTGGAACTTTCCCATGGGAGTCAGCTCCGATGAGCATTGTATTATTGTTGCAGCCCTCATGGCAGAGACAACCGTTCTGTTTCCATTCTCTCTTGTGTCTAGTAACCTTTCTCAGTTATAGCTAAGTACATTGATCTGCCCTCTTCCCCCCACATTCCCCAGTCTCCCTTGCAGCTGGCTATGACCATGGACTCAGCCCTCACTAATGGAATGAGAAGTGGTAAGTGATAAACAGAGTTTGTATGAACTTCTAGATCAGATCATCCTTTGCCCTCTACTTTCCCTCCTTCTCCTTCCTATAGGCCAGGCTGGAACTTGAATTTGGCCTTGGTCAGCCAGCTATAACCATATAGAGATAATACCCTAGGAGACAGAAAAGCCTCAAAGTAAAAGAAACTAAAGAAACTTCAGTGTCTGAATAAACCTCACACCAGCCCTAGACCACCTGCCCATCTCCGGACTTTACATGAGAGAAAAATATGCTTCTTTCTGTTTGAACAATTATATTTTGCAGTCCTTTTGTTACAGCAGCATAACTGATACTTCAATCCTGATTCATGCATTTCTTCCTTCCTTTTTTTTTATTAAAAAAAAAATTGCTAGAGGGAGCATGAGCTCGCTGGGGGGTGGGGGAGAGAGAAAGTGAAAAAGCACATCCCCATGGGAGAAAGTCATGCCACAATCCCTTCTCCTCCCTTTCTTCCTCCTCTCAGAATTCTGGGCATGTACACACATGTGCCCAATGTGTTTCTCAAGACACTAGAACAGCGCAGTCATCCAGTGTGGAATCCAGCCACTTTAACCACCATACCACCATGCCACCAACTGGCCCACTTCTTCAAAGAAAGGAGGAATGCTAGTATTGTGCTTTTTGGGAGTCAGATCTTGCTTGGAAAGTAGTATTCCTATCTGTGGATCACATTTTAAGAGACATAAAGACAAAGTAGAGAAGCTTTTCTCATGAGAATAACAGGACAGGTGACAGATTCAAAACCAAACAACTGGAGGAGTAGACTCTGAGGTGTGTGTTATTTTCAAAGGTCTGAAGAACTGGCACGTGGAAGAGTGATTAGCTCTGTTCTGTGTGGTTTCAGCAAATAACAGTATGATCTAGTAGGGGGACAAGCAGATGGCATAATGGCTATGTCACTGGACTCCCATGTAGACAACCGTGGTTCGAGTCCTGGAGTCGGTGGCTTAAACTCATACCAGGTGCATGTGTGTGTGTGCCCAAGATCCTGAGAGGAGAATGGAGGAGAAGGCATTGAGGCATGGCCAGTCCTCCTGGGGAATGATTTCTCACTTTCTATCTCTCTGTCTCTGTCTTTCTGGCGAGTGCATGCACCCTATAGCAAAAACTTCAAAAAAATCCCCCCATAAACAAACAAACAAACAAACAAAAAAGTATGATCTAGTGGGAAAACAGAATTTCCTTAAGATAAAGAACATTTGTGCATTCCTGACTATCGGGTCTGCATAGATACTAAAAGGGTTACTCTGAATCCTTGGATCTGCTGTCTGTGAAGATGTCTCTAAGACATCTAAGAGAGGCTTGGGAACCAGCAGTTGGCGTAATGGCTATGTCGCTGGATTCCCATGTAGTCAACCGCGGTTCGTGTCCCGGACCCGGTGGCTTAAAACTCACGCCGGGCGCGTGTGCGTGCGTGCCCAAGATCCCGAGAGGAGAATGGAGGAGAAGGGATTGTGGCGTGACCATCCCCCCTGGGGGGTGATTTCTCGCTTTCTGTCTCTATGTCTCTCTCTGTCTCTCTGGCGAGCGCACGCGCCCTACAGTGAAAATCTCTCAAAAAAAAAAAAAATAAAATAAAATAAAATAAAATAAAAAACAGAAGACATCTAAGAGAGGCTGGATAACCATTTGGCTGGATTCTATAACAACTGTGTGCCATGCAGTCATATTGTATAAATTGTCTCAGATTCTTAGAATGACACTAAATTTTTTTTCTTTTTCTTCATTTCACAGAAAGGGAATGTACCTGGGGTCACAGACTTAGCATTCTTTCTACTTACCATTGTTAACGGTGATTTACAAAATGACTTAACAATTTCTACAAGAATTCTGCAAACCCCCTGAAAAATGGACTTTCCCAAGTCTTTGCTTGAATTCTGAAATATGTGAGCCAGAGACAGTTCTGAAAGGTTGGTATGTCCAATCTTCTAAAATTTTAACTCGGTAGCCAACTTACTTTGGACCTTTCTGTAGGTGTCAGATTGCCAGCTGGTTACCATCCCATTTTTCTTTCTTTCTTGGAGCACAGTGAGAATGCATTTTCCAGCTTCCCTTAAAGAGGAATGTGAGCAAAAAATTATGCAGGCCATTCCCAGACCTGGCTCGTAGAATCTTCCTGTATTCTTTCTTTGCTGCTGCTGGATACTGACATATGGAGTGGTTTTGAATGTTCAGTGTTGAAGATGGCACAACTTCTCCTTTGCCCTGGATTTCTGAACATTGTGGTGAGCAGATCCCCTTGGCAACCTTCAACTGCTTTGGATAGTGTAAGGAAGTGAGACAACTTTTTTTTTTAACTTTGCTAGAGGGCTCATGTGCTCATAAGAGAGAAGGAGAGAGAGAGCAAGAGTGAGAAATTACCCCCATGGGGAATGGCCGCACTGCAATCTCTTTCCCATTTCCCCCTCATTTCAGGATTTTGGGCATGCATGCATGTGTTTCCAGCATGTTTCTGAAGCCACCAGGTCCAGGATTTGAACTGCACAGTTGACCAAGTGGGATCTAGCTGCCCGAACTATCATGCCACAGGCTGGCTCAAGTCATAAACTTTTACTTTGTTTGGGCCATTTTATGTTTTAGGCACTATTTCAGCAATGATTAGCTTGCCCTATCTAATACTCTTTACCCCTGCCACTAAATATCAAGAATTGTGTAACTATGGACCATAGCACTATAGGAGGGGTCACCATATTTATGAACAACTCTACTAGTCTGAATTATTCTTTTTTTTTTCTTTTTCTTTTTTTTTTGGAGAAGTTTTTGCTATAGGGGGTGTGCACTCACCAGACAGACAGAGAGAGACAGAGAGACAAAAAGTGAGAAATCATCCCCCAGGGAGGATGGCCATGCCGCAATCCCTTCTCCTCCATTCTCCTCTGGGATCTTGGGCACACATGCACACGCGCCCGGCGTGAGTTCAACGACCGGGTCCGGGATTCGAACCACGGTTGACTACGTGGGAGTCCAGCGACATAGCCATTACGTTAACTGCTGGTTCCTAGGCTGAACTATTCTTGCCCAACTTTTTTTGAATGTGGTAAAACACATGTAACATAAAACTCTGTCATCTCAACCATGTTAAGTGTACAGCTCAGTGATATTAAATGCATTTATAATGGCATATATCCATCACCACTATCCATTTCCTAACTCTTTTCATCTTGTTAAAGTGAAACTCTACACTCCTTAAATAATAGCTCCTTATTTTCTCCTACCCCAAACCCATGGCTCCATTATGCTTTCTTCTTCTATGATTTTGACTTTCCTAAGTACCTCATGTAAGTAGAATCATACACCATTTGTCTTTCAGAGACTCTTTTTATTTTTAGCTTAGCATTACTTCTTCCATGTTCATCCATTTTGCCTCAAATAACAATGATTAATCTTTTTATGGCTGAGTTGTATTCCACTGTGTATATACCACATGTTGTTTACCCATTCATCAATCAGTGGACACTGGAGTTGCTCCCACATTTGAGCTACCGTGAATAATACTGCTAGAAAAGCAGTGTACAAATACCTCTTTGAGATCCTGTTTTCAATTCTTTTCAGTATATACTCAGAAGTGGAATTGCTAGATCATATGGTAATTCTATTTTTAATTTTTTGAGGAACCTTGGCTGAACTTTTGAACTACAGATATTGGACCCCTTTTCAACCAAAAAAGCAGAACTTTAATAGTTTGATCTAAAACAATGGAAGATACTCTGATTTCTTTCATCTCTCATTCCCTTGACTCCTGCAGAACCCTGCTCAGTTGATAAGAGAGAAATTAACTTGTTTCATACAACCTTAGAGAAGTTTCACAGTTCATGTGTCTTATGATAGAAATGCTTTAAGTTCGTCAAATGGTGATCCATGGTTTAGTTCACTAATGATATGCACTGTGGACACCGTTTTTTCTTTTTTTTTCTTTTTTCTTCTTCTTTTAAAGTTATCTTAAATATCAGGGAATTTTTCATAGAAAAAAATTCTGTATTTCCAGACTATTTTACACACTGAAAGATTTAGATCACTTATATCAAAATCAGCTGGCACTTGAGGGCTGTCTTTAGACTAATCATAACCTCTGTAGTTCTCCACAGATCCCAGACTCCTCCCTTCTTTTTGTTTTTCTTTGAGAGTGACATAGATATTTTTGACAGTAAAATCTTTCTTCTCCAGCTTCTCAACTAGCTCAGACCACAAATATCTGCAACTATGCCTGGCATGTTCAGGTTGATCTGGGAACTAAACCCATCCTCACATGTGGTTTTCAGCTTCCAAGATGGTGGTGCTACCTGTGCATCATTATGGCTGGCCCCCAAGACTCACTTATCCCTAACACAGACATGCATGTCAAATGCCATATACCTATGTGATGTATCTCTCTCTCTTTTTTTATACCTAGCCCTATAGGCCATTTGTAAATGTGCTCCCTGGCATCACATGCAGTAAAATTAATGATGAAGAGAGGAATGCTATTTGGTCCTTTCTTGAGAGTTGGTTTGAAGGAGTTAAAAATCCCTTTAGAAGGCAGCAGATCCTTCATGAGAGCTGTCAGGAAGAGTTAGGAAAACTCTATCTTTCATTATTTGGTACTGATCCTTCTTGTGAGAAATGTTCCTAGGATATCAAAACTTTTTCTCTTCAGTTCCACCTCCTTACCTGTAACACAAATGTAGAACACAGAGTGAAGCTTTGTAAAACAGACACATAGAAGATGTTGTTATATTTTAAACTGAAACCCCAAATAGTGATATTGATTGCTTTGACTTCACCAGAGTTAAACAACTTCCTTTCCCATTCTCCAATACCCAACTATCCTGAACTGCAGGTGTCACTATCTAGTCTCTTAAATGTTGTGCAGGTCCAGATAGCACAGCCTACAACTGATAACCTGTAGAGCAAGGAAACCCAAGGGCAGAGGAACAATAGGTACAAAGGATTTCACCTGGTAGGTGCCAGGCTCTAATTTGGCATGGGAGAATGAATGCTTCAGCCAGTGTGCTGCTTGTTTTCAAAGCTCATAAACGTGCCAAAGGTTAGGTTACTAGACAAAGATTCCTTAGGTACAACACAAAAAACACAATCCATTAAAGAAAAATGGATAGTTTTGTGAGCTTTATCAAAATTAATAGCTTCTGCTCTTAGAAAAACATTGTTAAAAAAAAAGACATGTTACAAACTGTGAGGAAATGTTTTAATATCTCATATACAACTTGTGTTCAGAATACATAAATAACTCTAAAATCTCAGTAATAAGAAAACTAACAACTCAATGAAAATTGGGCAAAACATTTAAATAGATATTTCACACAAAAAGATAAATGCATGGTAAATAAACTATGAAAATATGCTTGATATCTTTAGTCATTAAGGAAATGCAAATTGAATCATAATGAACTACTCCACACCTATTGTAATAGTTAAAGTTAAAAAATTGGCTTGGGACCAGCAGTTGGCATAATGGCTATGTCTCTGGACTCCCATATAATGGATTGTGGTTCAAGTCCCAGACTCGATGGCTTAAACTCACGCCAGGCACGTATGCATGCATGCCCAAGATCCCAAGAGGAGAATGGAGGAGAAGGGGTTGCAGTGTGGCCATCCTCTCTGGTGGGTGATTTTTTGCTTTCTATCTCTCTGTCTCTCTCTGTCTTTTTGGCAAGCACACATACCCTATAGCAAAAACCTTTTAAAAAAAAGCTGATTGTACCAAGTGTTGACAAGTATATGGAACGACTAAGACTCTCATACATTGCTGATAGGTATGAACTGTTGTAAATCAATTTGAAGATACAAACTGCTTCTTCTTCTTCTTTTTTTTTTTAATTTGCCAGAGGGTACATGTGCTGGTCAAGTGGGGTGGGGAATGTGTGTGAAAAGCATTCCCCTTCCATGGAGGATGCTCATTCTCCAATCCCTTCTCCATTTTTTCCTCCTTTTAGTATTTTTGGGCACTCATGCACATGTGCCTGGAATGTTTTTCAAGCCACCGGGTTCAGGACTCTAACCACATAGTCAGTCATGTGGGATCTAACTGCCTTAACCACTGTGCCACCAGCTGATCAAAAAGTAGTTTCTTAAGAAGTTAAATATACACCAACCTATGATTTGACTGTTCACTGCTAGATACACAAAAGCACTGACAACATATAACTATACAAAGACTGGCAAAGACATTCATAGCAGCTTTATGTGCCAAATATTAACAGCTTCTTGGCCTTTTGGCAATAGCCAAATATCGAAAACAACTCAAATGTCCATCAAGGTGAATTGACAAACTGTGGTATATCCATACAATATCAAACTTCTCAGTCATAGGAAGAAATCATTACTCAACAACATACATGGATTTGAAAATAATTAGATGGAATGAAGCAGGTGTACAAGAAAACAAAAAGAGAGTACATACTGAATGATTTCATTAAAATGAAATTCTAGAAATTGCAAACTATACTGATAGAAAAGTGGTTGACTACAAATGGAGGGACAGGAAGGAGAGATTACAGAGTAGTAAAAAGCTTTTCAGAGTGCTTAATGTGTTTGGTATCTTTACTGTGGTGATGGTTTCACGTGTGTCTAGGCATGTCAAGACTCGTAAATTGCAAGTTTGAAACATTGAAGTTTATTGGGACCAGCAGTTAGCGTAATGGCTATGTCTCTGGACTCCCATGTAGTCGACTGCAGCTCGAGTCCCAGACCTGGTGGCTTAAAACTCACGCTGGGCCCATGTGTGTGCATGCCCAAGATCCTGAGAGGAGAATGGAGGAGAAGGGACTGCGGTGTGATCATCCCCCCCTGGGGGGTGATTTCTCGCTTTCAGTCTCTCTATCTCTCTCTGTCTTTCTGGCGAGCACATGCACCCTATAGCAAAAACCTCTCTCTCAAAAAAAAAAGAAACATTGTAGGGTTTTTTTTTTTTTTAATGTCAATTAAACCTCAATGAAGTTGTTAAGAAAATGTGAGTATGGCAAAATGTGAATCTGGCAAAAATTACTAAGATTAAATGATGAACATTTGGAAATACAGCTTGAAATTAGTCTGTTACCTTTTTCCTTACTTCTTCTCTTCTTTTGCCTTTCTTTTTCTTTATTCTCTCCAGGATAGAATAGATGGTAAAAATTTGGGACCACCATATATAAGATCCCTCTGGCCTCAATGTGAGAATTTTCAACAATTTTTCCTCTCTAAAGAGGCAATAGAATAATTTATTTCACAAAATAGGGAAATCTCCATATAGCGATCCTCCAGCAGAGACTAATTGAAAACTCGACAGGGATATGTTAGTGTCAGACAAGATGTTAAGCCAAATCAGTAGATTTCAAACTTATTATTTTTAAAAAAATACTATGAAAATCTTATGTCAGATGATGAAATATTAGGGGGAAGAAATATATTTAGAGAAGATAAATGAGGAGGAGCTGGCAGGTGGCATGGTCATGAACAGCACTGGACTTCCACATGGCTGACTACGGTTCAGGTTCCAGACCTGGCAGCTTGCTTTCTCACTTTCTCTCTCTCTCTCTCACTCTGTCCCTCTCTGGTCAAATTTAAATAAATAAATAAGAAAATAAATAAATAAAGTTAAATAAGATAATCCTTAAAAAAAATAAAAGGAAGATAAATGAGGAGTTCTTTGAAAAAAGCTAGGACCTCAGGCCTGCCTAACAGGCCTCCTCTTCTACCTAATGTTTTGCTACTGACTCCTTCAGCATCTCTTTGAATAGATGGCTCCTTTTTTTTGTTCCAACTCTGAAATTCTGCAAACTTTTACTTGCAGTGAAAATAATTGACAGTCATGAATGAGAAGTTTTTCCCCAAGCCAACCCATTAGAGTAGAGAACCAAAGTGAAGGTATGACTACATTTTCTCCATCTCAGAAAAAGTGGGCCATTTGCAATAGAAGAGGCAGTTACATCCTTTTCAAACAGATCTTGTATTTATGACATTGATCATCTTTTTCCCAGACAGGGTATAATGCAACTACTGTTTAGACATACGAGTCCTTTTTCTTTTGTACTTTCTGAGAAAGAAAAGGTTTGCAATAGTAGTTTGCTTTACTTACAGTTTTCAGTCCTGTCTCTTCCTCTCTAGACCATGTGTTTTTCTCCCTTTAACTCTGAGCAATTGTGTTTGTCCACACTTGAGTCAACAAAAGAGATGGTCTCGTTTTTTGTTTGATGTTTATATGAATGATAAAAGCAATCTTAGTGACCATTTCTTGAACACATACTAAGTGTCACACACTGTGTGATGATTGATTTTATTTGTTAGCTTGACTGAGCCACTGTGACCAGATAGTCGGTCAAACATCATTCTGGATGTTTCTATGAGGGCGTTTCTGCATGAGGCTTACACTTAAATCAGTGGACTTTGAGTAAAGCAGATTGCTTTTCCTAATATGGGTGGGACTTGTCGATTATCTTATCAGCCTTGGTAGAATAAAAGGCAAAAGCAGGAAGGCCTCTCCAGCAGACCGCCTTCGGACTTCATCTGCAGCTCCCGCTCTATATATCTGTGCTATATCTATAGTAGATGCCTTTGGACTTGAACCGCAACTCTTTCCTACATCTCTAGTCTCTCTACATTTCCTCTTCTGACTGTACCTTCCAACTTTCAACCAGTTTAGCACCATTTCTTCAGAATTATGCTGAGAGACTAGCTAAGCTGATCAGAAAGTAAGGCAAGTAGTTCATTCCATTGTCTTTGTCCATTGGTATGGAAAGTTGGCCAGGCCCTTTCATAGAAATCATTTCATAGTCATAGCCTATCAACTGCATACTCTTTCACCACACCATCCAATACCCACACAGACTACCAAGAGCAGGGAGGCATTTAGAAATATCCTATAAGCAACAATTATGGAAGGAATATATCATGAGGGCCATTGCTTTCAACTCCAGTGACTCTTGCATTCTTTAAGTCAGCTCCTATTTGCCTCTGAGGAGGCGACTCCTGCTCATGCAGAAAATGTCAAAAGGTTTGGTTTCTTCTGAGACCTCTCTCTTAAGCTTGTTGGTGATTGCCTATGTTTTTATCTATGTTGTGTCTGTTTTTTGTGCCCCTAGTGTTTTAAGGTTTTTCCTAACATTCATATGACCTCAAAAGAGAGGCTCTTGATAGGTTGATCAATACTCAATATGGAACACTACTACTGATAAGAGTTGTCAGGCTAGAGTACCTCAAGGGCCACAGGCCTTCCTTATGTCTAACCTTCTTCTGGTGGCCTTTGGCTGAGGCACCCATACTGGGTCCCATGTAGCTTGCTTAGAGAACCAGTGTCTTGTAATACAAACACAGTGGCTTATTTAGAAGGCACCCATGTGAGCCATTTCCAGGGAAGTGAATGTGGGCTGGCAGGTACTCCACTCCTTGGATCCCTTTGGGGCTCTCAAAGGCCCTTGGTGTAGATTTGCACTATGTCAGGAGAATGGCCGCCATATTGGCAAATCTCACTCCAAAATAGTCATGATCCATTTCAGAGAACAAAGGGACTTTCCAGCCCCAAGAATTAAGTTTGGCAAAACTGGATATGACATTGCCCTCTGTTTCTATATCATTTCAAATCATTTCAAAGATACATAAAGCCAAGTGAACTAAAGAGGCAAGTAAATGTATGAATGATAATTTAGTAGTCTAGAACAGGAAATCAAGGGGAATCACATGTAAAACAAGCTTTTCTTGCTTACTCTCTCTTTTTTGGGGGGGACGTATAGGGCATATGTACTTGCTAGAGAGAGACACACACAGAGATGGAGGGCCTTCAGATAGAGCAGTGGTTAAGGCAGTTGGAATCCTACATAGCTGACTGCACTTTGAATCCCAAACCCAGTGACTTGAAAATCACACTGGACCCGTGTGTGTGCATACCCAAAATCCAGAGAGGAGAATGGAGGAGAAGGATTGTGGGATACTATCCCCCCTTGGGGGTAATTTCTCACTTTCCCTCTCTCTGTCTCTCTTTGTTTCTCTCCTCTTCAGGAGGTGCACATGCCCTATGACAAAAAACAAACAAACAAACAAAAAAACAAACAAAAAAAAACTAAAATAAATCATTAAAGAGTGAGCAAGAGAAGAAAGTGAGCAATCGCCCCATGGGGGAATGACCATGCTGCAATCCCTTCTCCTCTTAGGATTTTGGGCATATGGGCACACATGACTAGTATCTTTTTAAAGATACATCCTGGTCATGTAGGATCCAGCCACCCTAAGCTCCACACCACCTGCTGACTTGCAAGCTTTTCTTAGTCCACAAACCCATAAGGGACTCATAGTGCATACGTTTCTGAAGTCTACAGAATGAACTGGAGCTTAGAACCCAGTGACCGATGCCCACTTCCAGCAGCACCTTTGTCCCTCTCTCCCCTTGAAGGCTTAGGCACGTTTTAGCTCACTGAACAAGCTCTCAATCACAGTCACGAAGTCACGCCTTCAAATGGGGCATGGTGATAACTTTAATCGTTATTTCAGGTAGAACTAATTTGCGCGATGTGGGATCTTGGCGGTAGTTTGATTACGTTAGAGTAATGATGCGAATCTCAGCGAGGGGCCGAGTTCCGCACTGCTGGTTCTTACATGAAACCTTTAATATGACTAAGCGTGCTGCTTTACAAACTTTGATTCCCAATCTGTACTATTATCTGGAGCCTCCCTTTTGAAACTATCATGCGGTCAAAGTCTGTAAGGCAGACCCTACTCCTGAAAACACAAGTGCCTTTATTGATTATCAATGAATAAAGAACGTTCTCGAGGTCAGGGGCAGCCTGCAGTATTGTAGTTAAGCCAACTGGATCCCACGAGGCTGACAGAGCAGTTCAAGTCCTGGATATAGCAGTTTGGAAAATACATGGGGCACTTGTGTGTGTGTGCCCAAAATCCAAAGAGGAGAATGGAGGAGAAGGGATTGTGGCATGGTCATCCCCTTGGGGGTTGACGAGTGATGATGTTTCATTTTCTCCCTCTCTCTCTCTCTGTCTCTGTTTGGCAAGCGTGCGTGCCCTATAGCAAATTTTAAAAGGAAAAGAAGGAAAGAAAGTGTGTTTTCTGGTAACCTTTTGCAGAGATGGAGCAGAGAATGGAATTTCTTGTATTTGTCATCTCTCTCTTCTCCTTTCTGCTTCCTTACTGTTGTTTTTCCTGCTTTTCCCACTTCATGTGATTTTTATGGCTCTTCATAATAAATTCATGTTTCTGAGCACTGATGCAATGACTTGAGCCAATAAATGATAATATAATGATAACATAAATGATAACAACTTATGTGTGTTGATTGCTTACTGTATGCAGGGATGGCTCTAAGTGCTTTACTTATATTTCACCTTGTCAAAAAAAAAAATAGCACGCTTCCCATTTCACAGAGAAAAATAGTAAAGTGTCTATGGATTATACAGCTTGTCCAAGATACCATGCTTATTAAGGTATAGCACAGGAATTTAAGTATGGGTAGTCAGAGACCCCCCACCGTGAGAGCTTTTCCATTCTAACATCTACTAAAATCTAGTGGTTGTGAAAAATAATTTCTCTCAAAATGACACTCATTCCTGCAACAAATATCCTGCAGTACATATATGTGGGAGGGCCATGCTAGAGGTTCTAGGCATGAGAAAAACTAGACACAAGCCCCTGCCCTCCAGGTGGTCTGCTCTTCTGGAGGCATTTAGGGTGGGAGCTCACAGAAAATGTCTTTTGAAATTATGACAGTGTATTCAGTCAGAGGGATCTGATGTGCTAAAACAAACAAATAAGGGACCAGCAGGTGGCGTGGTGGTTAAGGTGCTGCACATTCCCACATGGCCGACCATGGTTCAAGTCCTGGACCTGGTGGCTTGCTTTCTCACTTTCTCTCTCTCTGTGTGTCTCTCTCTGGTCCAAGTAAAATAAGTAAATGAATAAATAAAATTAAAAATAAATAATTCTTTAAAGAAAAACAAATAACTCAGGTAATTCCAGTCATTGGATGACTTTCTGCAAAAATACAAAGAAAAGCCAAGGAACTGGGCACACAGCAATCCCCTCGCTATCATCAAACATGAACAATCACTGGCTATATCCTGTAGTCAAATAAAAAGCCTAGAGGTTCTGGAATCACACAGACCTGGCCTCACATTTTTTACTGGGTTCCTTTTAAGCTGTGTGACCTTGAGGGATTTAATCAGACCTTTAAACTTCTAATTCCTCACCAAGATGATAATAAAACTCACCCCTTCTGGCTGTTTAAATTGGAGTTTAGCAAACTGTTTCTTCAAAGGACAGATAGTTTTGCTGGCCATGTGATCTCTGTCATGACTCCTCAACTCTACCACTCAGCACAGAGGCAGCCACAGACAATACGTAACGAATGAGCATGACAGTGTTTTAGTAAGTTCGGTGTATGAGAACGGATAGCCTGGATTTGAGTTTGCTTCATATGCTATAGCTTGCCACCCACTGGGTTAGAGCATACATGAAGTATCTGAATGAAACCAACCGAACAAAAAAACCAAAACAATCCTATAAGGGTCGCTGATATACTGTAGGCACTCAGTAATTGTTTATTTTCCTCTTTTCTTGCCATTTATTCCATTATGCTGATGGGAAACAAAGATGCACTGTATCTCTCTCTTGAGTGTTTCTCAAGAGAGAGATTTTTGCTATAGTGCGCATGAGCACATTGGAGAGGCAGAGACAGAGAGAAAGTGAGAAATCACTCTCCCAGGGGGGATGGCCACACCACAATCCCTTCTCCTCCATTCTCCTCTTGGAATTTTGGAAGTTTCAAGCTGCTGGGCCCAGGACTTGAACTGCATTTGCCTACGTGGGAATCCAGTACCTTAACTATTATTCCACCTGCTGGTCTATATACTTCTCTGTTGAGTTGCTGCCAATCAGTTGGAGTGATAAGACAGAGAGATGAATACATTTTGGCAAATGCCAATTTTAAAGAAAACATAGTAAACTATAAAATTAAGGGAACTGAGTGAAGGAAAGACTTATGGGAGAAATGACTAACTCTAAGTGAAGATAGGATTTCCAGGTAGGGAATCCAAATGAGAAGGAATGCTCCACCAGCTGGCCCTGACAGAGACTGTTTAGAAACACAAAAGCATCTCTCTGGTGCATTCCAAATACTATGAAAAAGAAGTGCTGAGAGGTCTTCAAGGTCTCATCACATTTTTTTAATTTTTTTAATCTAAGAAGAATTGTCTAAACCTCAGGGTTCTGATGTCCAGAAACTTCTCCCTTACAATCCAGAAGAAGAGGCACTAAGTCTGAACTCCTGCTCTGGTTAAGTTCTTTGATCTAGGCCTGTTTCAGAGCAATCCCACTGAACTCACTTGACCGAAGCCATGGAAATGTGTCACCAGTAATAGTGATAAAGCAACTTTCAGATACTCTCATCACTTTTCCTACTTGGGTTAATTCTGGCATTGCTCAGTCAAGCTACTTTGAGATACTTCCATCCAAATGATTACTCTGTTAAATAAATACAAGATGGCAAATCTCATGCAACTCTCCATAGATCTCAGGTTGGTCTCTTCCTTGTCTTGCACCTGCCTTACTTTTCTTGCTGCTGCTGTGAGGAAGGGAATTCCTTTTGACTAGGAAAAAAAGTAATCTAAGGGGTAAGAGCAAGAGCAATAGATCTTGCTAGAATAGAGTTGATATTATATTTTCCCAAAGTAAAATCAGAGAAGTGTTACACAGGGGCATTATCATTTGGCCTTGTTAGACCCTCACCCCTTATTAAACTTGTGAGTTATTAGAGAAGGTGTTTTCGAAGGGGCTCTTCATCTTCCTCTTTCTATTTAGCTATTTCTTGATGCCAATGAAATACATAAAACTCATGTCATTGCAGGGGCCAAGCAGGGCATTCTTTCTAAGGAACACATATCCATGAAGGAATCACAGGGTTGTAAAATCTGGCATTGGAGTTTGCCAAGCTTAAACTTATAATTTTTAAAAATTTTATTTTATTTCATTATTAATTTTATGAGAGACAGAGATAGAGAGGAGCGGCACCCCAAGAGCATCTTCACACCACAGTCCACTCCGAGTTCAGCCAGCCTGGGTCACAGACACATGTGCAGAAGATTCTCAGAGGTCCCAGGCCTTGAACATGGGATCTTCCCATGTGAGGTCAGTTGCATTACTTCTGTGCAACCACCTGACTCCTCTTGTTTTTCATTTATCTGATGAAGTGTATGTGAAAGAGAGAGAAAGACAGAGAGAGAGAGAGAGAAAGCACCCTCAACAGGGTCTCGGTGCTTTGGTGCACCCCTAGATAGAAGAAATGGAAATGTGTCTCTAATAACAATGATAAAGCAACCTTCGGACACTCTTGGGACTTTTCAATCGGGTTCATTCTGCATGTACTTAGCAAAGCCCTGGCTCATGCACACATATTCACAGTGTACGCAGGGAGGTCTCTAGACGCGAACCTGGCATCTTCCCATGGAAGTCAATCTTTCAGAGAGGCACTTTTCATTGCATGTCCATCACCATCCTGCTCCTAAACTTCTAATTTTTAAAAAAAGAGCAATCTCAGACCCAGAGAGACTGCATGACTGAATGACTCAGCAGATGAGTTGCAGAAACAGGTTAAAACCCGGGAGTCCTGGCTTCCAATATGTCTTCATCGGAGATTCATGCTGGCCACGGAGTCTCCTTCCATGGTGGGAATTTGTAAAAGGGCAGTGGAACCCTAGCCACCAGAAACACCAAGATGGGGGATTTCTGACCAGGAGGCATCCACCATCCATTCCTAACAGCACCTTCGGAAGGTTGGGACAACATCAGAAAGTCCTGGTAGAGACCTGGTCACTTCCAGGAGAGAAAGCAGAAATCTTAAAAGGGCTAGACCTAATCCCTTTGCTGGAAGACGCCTAGGGGAAAGAGAGCTGGCCCTGAAACCTTGATATTTAAAGCACTTGTCTGTAGACATAATGCCCTAGTTTGATCAAAGGGCTGGGCGCCACAATCCAGGGAACAGGAAGGCTGATAGGGGGAAGGGCCTTTTGTCCTGGAGGCCTGGAATCCGGATGCCTTGGCGGGGCTGCTGGCCATGCTGGGGAGGGGCTGAGGCCCAGCCTGTCCTCCACATTCTTCTCCCTGCCCTCTGCAGGTCCCTGCACCAAGAAAGCAGAGCCTGGCCTCTCCCTACCCTTAGTCTCCAAAGAGTTTTCTTTAGAACATTCGAAAACCAAAAAAAGAAAGAAAGACCAAGAAAGGAAGAAAGAAAGAGAAAAAGAAAAAAAAATAATCCCAGTCCCATAAGTTTTGTTTCAGTTTTTGTTGTTTCGTTCTGCAATCCAAAAAGGTAAGCACCCCGGTTTTACTCTTGGAGCCTTTCTCCCAGCATGTGATTTCCTAAACAAATATTCCATCTCTCCTTCAGGTCACATTCTTGACCTTGTTGTTTCAGGTGCCTGATAATTCTGGGCTAATGACGCTTGGCGGCCCCTCCATGGTGGTGGGCTCTGCTTTCCTCCTGTCTTCCATCAGCTTTTTCTGGGCCCATTTTTTGTCCTGGCCTCTTCTCTATTAATTACTTTTCCCTGCAGCCTTTCTTTATCACCCTGCTTGCTCTGCAGGCTTATCCTTCAGATTCCTGCCCTGGTGCCTCTGGCCCAGTCATTATTTAATTTTTCTTTCACTCCCCAGCTAACTAGCCATGTCTGTACTCTGTGATGATTTTCAGCCTTGTGGATAAGCTTTAAAAATTATAGCGATCTCTGGTGTGTGCATGCGAAGGTGCACACACGCACACACACACACACACAATGTGTTAGAATAGCATGCTTCAGTCCCACCCACATTCTTAGAAGCACAGAATTGTACCAATACAAAGGCTTTGTGCACTACCCCGAGAATAACTCTCCACTCCTGCCTGCCCTCCTGCTTCGCTAGTCCTTGGGAAGCGTTATTTATTTCCTGCCAGTCAAAGAAAGAGAGTAGATTCTAGAGGCTTTGCAGCATTGTGCTAAGCTGGCTGAAGGCATTTTAGAGGTCCCATCTGGTTGAGGGGATTGTTACCATAGAAGGAGGCAGCAAGGCAGCATTATTGGACATTTGCTAACGTAGGTCAAGTTGTTCAGTAAAGCATTCAAAATAGCCAGGAAAGAGAACACGGTGGGTCTTTGGGGCAATGTGTTAGAATAGCATGCTTCAGTCCCACCCACATTCTTAGAAGCACAGAATTGTACCAATACAAAGGCTTTGTGCACTACCCCGAGAATAACTCTCCACTCCTGCCTGCCCTCCTGCTTCGCTAGTCCTTGGGAAGCGTTATTTATTTCCTGCCAGTCAAAGAAAGAGAGTAGATTCTAGAGGCTTTGCAGCATTGTGCTAAGCTGGCTGAAGGCATTTTAGAGGTCCCATCTGGTTGAGGGGATTGTTACCATAGAAGGAGGCAGCAAGGCAGCATTATTGGACATTTGCTAACGTAGGTCAAGTTGTTCAGTAAAGCATTCAAAATAGCCAGGAAAGAGAACACGGTGGGTCTTTGGGGATGACTAGTACTTGCATTCAGGAAAGTTCTGATCTTTCCTCTCCTTTTACTTTTAAACTTCAGATATGTTCAGCATTGGTATGGGCAGAATTCTGTTCCCCCCAAATTCATAGGCTAAATCCCTAACTTCCAGCATCTCAGAATGTGCCTACATTGGAAGAGAAAATCTTTAAAGAGGGCAAATTAAAATCAAGTCATTAGGATGGGCCCTAGGCCACTCATTTGATATCTCTATAAGAAGAGCATATTTGCACGCACATGCTTATGTACAGAAGATTATGTGAGGTGGGACCAGCAGGTGGCGTGGTGGTTAGGGTGCTGGACACTCCCATATAGTCAACAACAGTTCGAGTCCTGGACCTGGTGACTTGTTTTCTTGCTTTCTCTTTTTCCTTCTCTCTGTGTGTCTCTCTCTGGTCAAATTAAAATAAAATGAACGAATAAATAAAAAAAAGAAGATCATGTGAGGACACAGAGACATGATGGCCATCTACAAGCCAAGGACAAAGGTCTCAAAAGAAATCAACTCTGATGACACCTTGATCTCAGACTTCCAGCCTCCAGAACTGTCAAAAAATACATTTCCGTTGCTTAAGCCACCAGTCCGTGAGACTTCATTACGACAGCTTGATCAAACACACACAAACATTGGTATTTCAAGATAATATGAGTTCTATCTGGACAAGGAAATAAATCAGATAGTGATTTCTGGGCAGGAATGGCTCTTCTGTCTCTGTGATGGTTTCCAGGCACTTAATTCATTTTGTGGACAAGCAGTAGAATTCAGCAGGTGTGTATAGGCACCTCCTTCCTGACACACATGCTCGGCCAGTGAACAGAGAGGCTGTTGTCCATGGCTGCGTCTAGACCTGGATGAGATTACTGTGTCAAACTGGCAGTGGAGGGACCAGCAGTTAGCGTAATTGCCATGTCACTGGACTCCCATGTAGTCGACTGTGGTTCGCGTCTCGGACCCAGTGGCTTAAACTCACGCCGGGCGTGTGTGCGTGCGTTCCCAAGATCCCAAGAGGAGAATGGAGGAGAAAGGATTGTGGCATGGCCATCCTCCCTGGGGGGTGATTTCTCGCTGTCTCCCTGTCTCTCTCTGTGTTTCCGGTGAGTGTACATGCCCTATACCAAAAACCTCTCCAAAAAAGGAAAAGAAAAGAAAAGAAAACTGGAAATGGATGTGTGATGGTGAGAAATACCCAAGACAACCTCCTCCCTAGCCTCTAACTTGATTATGACTAGTTCGATTCCTAAAATATTACATAGGTCTGTATACAATTGCCTTTTTTTTTTTTTGAGAGATTTTCACTGTAGAGCGCGTGCGCTCGCCAGACAGACAGAGAGACATAGAGACAGAAAGTGAGAAATCACCCCCCAGGGGGGATGGTCACGCCGCAATCCCTTCTCCTCCATTCTCCTCTCGGGATCTTGGGCACGCACGCACATGCGCCCGGAGTGAGTTTTAAGCCATCGGGTCCGGGACACGAACCGCGGTCGACTACGTGGGAGTCCAGCGACATAGCCATTACGCTAACTGCTGGTTCCCTACAATTGCCTTTTGATGGAAGTCAAAAACGTTGAACTAAATGCAATGTGGTCTCCTACATTGCATTCTGGAACAGAAAAAAGACATTCATGAAAAAGCTGATGCAATCTAAATGAGGCTGTGCAACTCACAGTAATGGACTCACGTGAAGTTCTTATTTTGCTCATGGTACCTTGGGTAACATGCTAACCTGAGGGGAAGCTGGGTGAGAGACATGCAGGAACTCTCTGTAAAATCTTTGCCACTTTTCTACAAATTCTGCATATTCTATGCATCTAAAATTATGCTGTATATCTGAAATATTCTGAATTAACCAATTAGTTTATTTTAAAATGTTTGAATACTGGCAGTTTTACCCATTTAACCTAATAGGTAAAGCTCAGGGGTCCCAGATGTAAAGATGGCTGACGTAATCTTTTCATTGTAAAATTGCCTTCGTCTGTTGTGTTGCTATCCACAAAATACCTGAGAAAATAGGTTTATTTAGTTCACAGTTCTGGTGACTGGAGAGTCCAAAAACGTGAAGCTGGGATCCAGCTGGTCTCTGGTGCTACTTAACAATGTAGCTGAGAAAAGAAGAAAAGAAAGTAGCTGTGTGGGAGAAAAAGAGACTGTGGGCAGCCATTTTTAAATTGTGCTTTGCTTTTTAAGTTTATTTATTTATTCCTTCAGAGAAAGAGAGATGGGCACCATTTTTAAATTGTGCTTTGCTTTTAAGTTTATTTATTTATTCCTTCAGAGAAAGAAAAAGAGATGGGTACTGCTAATAGGGTCCTCACACCATGACCAACTCCCAGCCTCAGCCAGAATGCTAACCCGGTGTGAACAGCGTGGTCCTGGGATGCGAACCCAGGATCCTCTCATGAAGGTCCAGTTACATTACTTCTGTAACACCTCTGGTCCCAAATCTAGTTTTCTTTTCTTTTTTTTTTTTTAAAGAATTATTTATTCAATTCTATTTGTTATTATTTGTCCACTTAAACATTGCAACAGTAGTAAGATTTATATTTTAAATTTAACTGTGTTTTAGTTATGAGTATTTTTACATAGGTCGAATAATACTTTAGACTTGATTAGTAGTGTCCAATAGAGCTCTCTGTGGTGAGGGAAGCATTTTATAGTTGCATATTAAATATGGTAAGCATAGTCACTTGCAACTCTTGAGCATTTGCATAGTAGCTAGTATGACCGAACTCGAATTTCAAATTTAACCTTTAGTTAATTTATAATATATCTACCTATATCTATATATCTATATCTTTATATACATATAGATATTTATAATATATCTATCTATACTAAGCTGTCAGTTTGTCTGATAGAATCATATTATTCTTTACCATTCACCAAAGTATATGGAGGACACAAATTATAAATGTAGAATTTCTTTTTTTGAGAATTTTTTTTTGCTATAGGGTGTGTGCACTTGCCAGAAATACAGAGAAAAACAGAGAGAAACGTAGAGACAGAAAGTGAGAAATCACCCCCTGGGGGGATGGCCACGCCACAATCCCTTCTCCTCCATTCTCCTCTCAGGATCTTGGGCACACACGCACACGTGCCTGGCATGAGTTTAAGCCACTGGGTTGGGGACTCCAACCTTGGTTGACTACATGGGAGTCCAGCAACATAGCCATTATGCTAACTCTGGTCCCTCTAAATGTAGAACTTCTAAGTTCTTATTCCCATTGAGTTTTGAATTTTCAGATTAAAAACTGCTTGACACAGATTATGCATTTAAACCAAATGGATTAAAATCTATGATCATTATAGATCATTTTAATAGTAAATATAACAGTGATAATAAACATGATAAAGCTAGAGAAAGAAGGGGCAACAGGGAGACACCATACCCCAGAGATAGAAGAGAAAAAAGGACCAAGAGAGAGACCCCGCAATCCCAGAGACAGAAGGGCAAACAGGTAGACCCAAGCCAAGTCACTTAGCATGAGCACAAGCAGGGACTCCCTACCCAACCTGCTGTGGTGGAGAAGGGGCCCTTTAGCCTGGACTGTGCGTAAGTTTACCATGCAAAGTTGTCTACCACCTTACATTCTACCCGTCAATGCAAACTCCATCCATCTGGGAGCAGTTACCTTTGGGAATACAAGAAACAACCACCTGAGAATAGGAGACTCTGGAGGAAGTCTTTCAAAAAATCCTTAGTGATAAAAAGAAGAAAACTCCTTTGAATACCTAAACCCTAAACTCCTACTTTGGATTCCACATTCCCACCTAGAGTAGAGGAGGAAAATCGGCACAGAGCTTACCCATATCTTCAAGAAGTACAGGAGCACACAGCTATAAAAGCATATTCCAAAAAAGTAGAAAGAAGTAAATCTACTACCAGATGACAAAAAATTAAAGCAGAGCCCCCCAAAATAGGGGAAAGTCAGGAAATACCTCCCCCTTCAAAGGATCTTCCCTCCTTACCAATAATGGATAAATCCAAGAGATCACAGAAATATTTGAAAAAGAATTCAGAATATTCATGATTACAGTATTCAACAAGATGCAAGAGAAAACAGAGAACCAGTTGTAGGAGATGAAAAAAAAAATCCTTCCATGACTTGAAGGAGAAACTCCATAAGGAGATAGACACACTGAAAAAGAACCAAACAGAATTTCTGGAAATGATATATTGCAGGAAATCAAAACCTCCCTTGAAAGTATCAACAACAAATTAGACCACAAAGAAGATAGAATCTCTGACTTGAAGATAAAACCTCCAATTTAATCCAAGCAACTGAAAAGAATAGATAGAAGAATAACCATTTAAAATGAGGACAACATGGGAAAGCGTAGACACCATTAAATAGCCAAATATCTGCATAATATGTATTCTAGACAGTTAAGAGACAGGTAAAGACATTTTAAAAATTACTGCATAATATATTAGCGGAAAATTTCCAAATTTAGAGAGGCATGGAGACATCCAAATCCAGGAGATACAAAGGACACCAAACAGATATAATAAAAGAGGATCTTTCTAAGGTATATCATAGCTAATTAGTAAAAATCAAAGACAGAGACAAAATTCTAAAAATGGCAAGATAGAAATGTCAAGTTACTTACAAAGTTTGCCCCATTAGACTAAGATCAGATCTCTCAGCTGAAACAATACAGGCAAGGAAAGAATGGAAAGACATGTTTAAAAAATTGAAAGAAAAGCAATTTCAGCCAAGAGTACTATATCCAGCAAGATTATCCTTCAAATGGGATGGAGAAATAAAATAATTCCAGATAAACAAATGCTGAAGGAATTCACCAAAATGAAACCAGCTCTTCATGAAATACTTAAGGGACTACTATACCAGGAAAGCTAAAGAGAGACAAATAGAAATAAGAGAACACAAAACAACTAGAAAAAAATGATAAATCTACACTTACTGATAAAAACATTGAATGTCAGGACTAAATGTAGGTTCAACAAGTTTACACACAAGCTGGTTTAAATACATCTTCACCAATTATTTGATAGACAGTTGTCTCCACATGTTTCATTTTATATATTTGGTATAACCATTGCTCATTTTATAAAACTAGGTAATAGAGGAAAAGTCCAAAATGTTACAGCTGAGTCTTTCTTTGGAATGAATTTAAAAACCAAAAAGGCTAAAGTCAAGAGCTCTGTAAAGCCTATAAATCACCAAATCACTGGCTTTATCTTGTCTTCACTTATAAATATCTTTTTCCAATTTGTTTTATCTTTGCTTTTCCAAAGAAATTTCTTTTTGCACAGTGCAATACTATGGTCTTATGTGAACTCATAATGTGCGAATAAAATATTCTTTTTCTATTTCTTCCTAATTTTCTATTGTTATGTACAATTTTGCTTATCTCTAACTGGACTAATAATTGATACCACAGATGTTTTCAGACGATAAACTCTTATCTCCCGTAATCCTCTACGTGGAAATTACAGATTCTTCTTTCATTGGCTATGTTGAGATTATTTTTGTTAATTTATGAGATTGTTTGTTGCCTAATACTTAATCAATATGTTTTTCTTTAGAATTGAACCTCATAGTAAAGAATGTCATAGGTGATTTCTGTACATATTTGCAGAATAACCACTGGAACAGGTTTTGTTTGATAACATAATGTTAAATGCTGAAGGTGGTGAATATGTTTATATCCTTGAATCACTTATTAAACACCATCTACATGGTTTTTATGACCATTCTGTATCCTACAAAGATGTGGAATGGTATACTTGTAAATCATCAATTGACCATTCTGTATCCTACAAAGATGTGGAATGGTATACTTGTAAATCATCAATTATAAAAAATATTTAGAGGAAAAAAGTGATAAAAGTAGTAACAAGAAGAGCAGCCACTTATTGTTTCCTATGTACCTGGCACTATGATAAGCTCTTAGTATACTTTATCCCATTTATTCTTCACAATAATTCTAAGAGATAGACAGGATCACTCTGTATGAAGAAACAGATGCTTACAAAGGTTAAGTAATTTACAAGGTCACTCAGGTAGTGAGTCAATGAGCCAGAATGTGAATCCAATTCTGTCTGGCTATAAAACTCTTCCTGTCACCACTGCAATGTCTTACAGAGGATGCTAATCACTGACTTTTTCCATCAGTTCATTGTTTCCTTAATAAAAATGTGTCTAAATGAATTATTAATGACCATGCCGAGTAGGATCTGGTCCTATAATTCTGACGTATGGACTCTCCCCTGTGTCACCTTTATCACAGATGTTTCGGTCTCATGGCAGGAACACGTTGGTATGATTCATTGAGACCTAGGCATTTTAGACTTTAGAGACCCTTTCCTCTGTAATATTAGAAATTATATCTTTCTCTGTTAGTATAAAGATAGATATACTAATATTTTATATGAAGCCATTTTCTTCTACCTAATAGTTCATTCTTTTCCTTCTGATTTTAAGGGTCCTGTGATAGGAAGAAAAATTACTATCTCTCCCCAAAAAAGCTAACATCTTAATTCCTAAAGGCTACCAACATGTTTCCTTATGTGACCAAAGAGACTTTGCAAATGTGATTAAATTAAGAATCTTGGAGACCAGCAAATGGCATAATGGTTACATTGCTGGACTCACATGTAGTTGACTGCAGTTCAAGTCCTGGACCCGACGGCTTAAAACTCACACTGGGCACATGCGTGTGTGTGCGTGCTGAAGATCCCGAGAGGAGAATGGAGGAGAAGGAATTGCAGTGTGTGGTCATCCCCTCTAGGGGTTGATTTTTTGCATTCTGTCTCTCCGATTTTCTCTGTCTCTCCAGCCAGTATACATACCCTATAGCAAGAAAAAAAAATTCTCTTAAAAAGAAAAAAAGAATCTTGGTCAAACTCTGTAACCTAGGGGAGCCAGAGCTCACATGGCCAACTGTGGTTCAAATCCCAGTCCGACCCGTTTAATAGACACACCAGGCACATGTGCATATGTGCATATATCCTGAGAGGATGGAGAAATGGAGACATGAGTAAGAAGGGATTGTGGCATGATGACATCCATTGGGGGGGGGGCTTTCTTTATCTTCCCTTCTCTCTGTTTCTTCCTTTGTGACAAGTACAAACACCCTCAGCAAGGAAAAAAAATCTTGACATGGGAAGATGATCCTGGATTATTTGTGTGGTGGATCCAGTAGAATGACAAGGGTCCTCAAAGAGGGTCTAAAGAGTAAATATGACAACAGAAGTGAGTGTCAGAATGATGGCATGAGCAAAACTTGACTCACTATGGTTCACTTGGAGAATGAAAGGGGTCATAAACTGAGGAATGCAGGCAGTGACCACATCAAGATAACTCTTTTCACATTTCCACAGAAGCATAAGATTAAAAGTGGCCATGATGAAGACTTCAAGATCAGGCACTGAGTAGCCCTTTCTCCTAAATATTCACCCATCAGTGTCTAAGAGCCCATTTTTTTCCCCATAATACCCAACACAAAAGACATCATTGATATTGTCCCCATTTGCCTTCTTCAGCCTTTGTGATTCTGACGCTCTGAAGAACTTACATTCAGAATAGAGTGAGCAGCACCTGAGGAAGACATCCTGAACAAGCAAAGAAGCAAAAACTGAGAGGGGAGAACTACCAAAGAACAAGTGCAAAGAGTGGGCCAAAAGATGTTGAGGCAAAGGGATGATGAAAGAGTAGGAGAAGGCAGTTGCAAAAATGAAGAGCCATCCATAGAAAAGTTTGAAGGAAGCAAGCTGAGAATAAGACAACAGGTGGCGCCCTATGCCCCATGGTGTTTGCGTGGCTCGAACTCAGAGACCCCCATGTCAATCTCAGGCCTTTATTGCAATTATCTGAACCAGTTGTCTTTAGGGACTAGGATCTATGCCCCAATCTATACCTTGTTTCAGTTTTCTAGAGTTTGGATTAATATGTAGTTTAATACTTATGACCAATTGGCTCCAGTTGACCCTTCACCTCTTAATATCACTTAATAAAGAATTTCAAAGAGAAAAAAGGGAGCTATAAGATATGTTAAATATGGAAGGTCAGAGGATAGTGTAGCGTTATATCGCTGGATTCCCACATGGCCAACTGCAGATTGACTCCTGGACCTCGTGGTTTGAAATTCATGCTGGTCACATGTGCATGCATACCCAATATCCCGGGAAGAGAATGGAGGAGAAGAGACTGTGGTATGACCATACCCCTCCCCCGAGGGTAATTTCTCACTTTCCCTCTCACTGTCTCTGTCTCTCTCTCTTTCACTGGTGAATGCACAAACCCTAAAGCAAAAACTTCTTTAAAAAATAGGTTCATGGGGCCAGCAGGTGGTGTGGTGATTAAGGTGTTGAACATTTCCACATGGCTGACTATGATTTGAGTCCCAGACCTGGAAGCTTGTTTTCTCACTTTCCCTTTCTCTCTATCTCACTCTTGTTAACTTTAAATAAATGAACAAAAATTCTAAAAGTAATTAAAAAAATCAAAAAATAAAAAATATGTTGAATATGAAGATAATATGTGCTTACATGTGAACACAGACATGACACACTCATGTGTGTGTATATATATATATATGTGCATAAATATGAAAGAATTTAAAAAAGTTTGTGGAAAAATGCAATTAAAGTATGAGTATTTTTATGCAAAAAATTTGAAATCCATGCATACTTTTCTCATAATACACATTTTTGAAGACTTCTTGAATCCACATAATGTTTCATAATCAAATTTCTAGGAAACTAAGAATAAATCATTGCAAGATTTTTTTTAAGAGAGATTTTTGCTATAGGGCATGTGTGCTCACCAGAGAGACAGAGCGAGATAGACAGAAAGTGAGACATCCCCCCTCTGCAAGGGGGATAGCCATGCCACAATCCCTTCTTCTTCATTTCCCCTTAGGACCTTGGGCATGCACGCACACGCCCCCAGCGTGAGTTTGAAACTGCCAGGTCCAGGACTCAAACGATGGTCAACTATGTGGGATTCTGGCAACATAACCATTACGACATCTGCTGGTCCCTGCAGGGTATTTTTAATAAGTCCAGATTCTCTCTAGCATTTCTATTTTCTTTCTTTCTTTTTTTTAAAGAGCATGTCTTGCAGTGAGATGCATTTCTTAACCCTCTACATAATAAACTGGGACCACACTTGAAGGGGCTCTTCTCCTGGTTTTTAATTTTACCCCTTTCAATGGACTTTTGTACATTTAATCATTTATTTCTGTAGGCTTTATTCAGAGAATTTTTTCAAAACATTGTTTGCCTTTGTAACTTTAAGTTATTCTTCCCCAAATTATATTTGGTACCTTGATGTTCCCCAGAGTTGGGATTTTGAGCTTCATCAATTTTGTCTTTCTGACCTGGGTGGTCTCTCAGCCATGCCTGGCCTTTGGGTCTCACCAACAACTCTGTTTTAGGATTTTCACACGGTTCACTTCTCCACCTTCGTGTTGGGACTGAAATGTTATTCCTCATTCTGCCTTACTCAGTGATTTGATATTTTTCACAGAGGATGGGATCTAACTTTTGTCACTCTGGTGTCATGTCTTTGCATAGGCGAGCCAACAGGACAATGGGTCAGGTGACTTCTTTGGTCTCATTTTTAACATTTCTTTCTTTTCTCCCCGGTTTGATATGCTTTCGTCTTTACTTAGACAATTGACTTATCAAGTACATACATTGTGTTTATCATATACGAGTGTTCAATGCTTTCAAGTAATCCAGTCACCAGAACAACCTGATGAGGATGGTGTGGGCTTCTTCATATCATGTGGATAAGGGAACAGTGGCACACGAAGCTAAGTGACTTGCACAGAGTCACACACCAGATAAGCCTGGGGGTTGGGGGGAGAGTGACGCAGGATTCAGATCCAGACCATTAGGTCCTACCTGAAGTTGTTAACCACTCCACAAGAAAAACATAATGGGGTACAATGTCTTGCCTAAGCCACCCTTTTATAATTCACTACAGTCATTCCAGGGCTAACACAGGTTTTGTCCATCAGACACACGGTCTGTTCACATCAGACACAAGCACTGTTTTTCAAAGTACTGTCTGAAGAGCATCATGAGCTTGCCATGGCTAATGCAAAATTCCACGAGCCTTTGGGTTGTGTGCATCTTTCCCTCTTTGAGGCAAAGTCAGAAAGACTGAGTCCATGGTTCTGGGAGGTATTGCAGCCTCTGTGCTTCTTTTTACCACGCCACTCCCTGCACCTCCCTCTACGAGCTTATCTTGAGTTTTTTCACCAACATGCAAGGCCTGATTTAGATTTCGAGAGCCACACCCATGTCTACAAAACATGCGGATGCAACACATAAATAAAAAGTGACCTTTCCTCATGAAAAGAATTTTGATGAATCACAGGAAATAATATACTGTACACTGTGCAAGGAAAACACGGTCTTTTGATCTTTTTTTTTTTTTTTTAATTTTGCTAGAAGTTGTGTGCGCTTGTCAGAGATAAGAGAGAGAAGAGAAGTGAGAAAGCGCCCATGATAGGACACAGTCACACCGCCATCTTTTCTTCTCTATTTCCTCTTCCTTTCAGGATTTTGGGCATGCACACACATGTACCCAGCATGTCTTTCAAGCGACGGAGTCCAAGTGTCAAACCAGGAAGTTGGTCATGTGGGATCCAGTTGTCTTAACTACTATGCCACTGGCTGGCTCCAAATTTTATTTTACATGTAAGTCACTTCCCACGAAGAACAATTTGAATCTAATGAGGTTCTTTAAGTGGAGAGTACAAAGAGCCCCTCTACTGCCCAAGTATTAGAAAAAAATTTCATGTGTGCTGGCCTTTGACTTACTCCTAATAACGGGGTGTGTGTCCTGAGGAGGCAGGAGGAGGTTGAGGGCTATTAGAATGACGAAAAGTACTTAAATTAGTCCATTAGTATTTCTTGGTTAATGAGCATGGGTTAGGCTCTCTATAGGAATGTTTTCAAACTATGGTCTGTGATCCAGTAGCAGATTCTGTGATCAGTGTTGATAGAAATGGAAAAATTAAAAAATAGCGATGAATGGAAAACATCAGAGTACATGTCAGGGTAAGGAGAAGGAGTGTTTTGTGAAACAGCAAAGTAACATGTAGACAGAACGTGTATACTAAATTGCAGTATAAAATGTATTTCATCTCCAAAAACATTTGAAAAACACTGCTCTATAGAATAGAATCAACCATAGGCCTTTTCTCGACCTTCAAAGAACTCAACCTACAAGGCAAAAAATGACAATCATTAAGGTTATAAAATATTAGAGGAATTTGTATCCAGGTAATCTGGAGAATAGAAGCGAGGAGTTGTCTGAGGAATGCTAAGAGCAGTCAACTATAATCAAAGCATGAGACTCAGCTCTTCTGGTTAAAGAGAGTGAATTTTTAAGGTCAAGTCAAAGAAAAGTTCTAAAGACAGAGAGCGCATCTAGGAGATGAGAAGCAGTGGTTTTCCCCATGTTATGGGCTAGGAGAAGAGCATCAAAGCTGCAAGTGGCCAATGGGGGTAATGGTGAAAATGTTCTCCTGAAGGAAGGAAGGAACAGGATACGGAAGTGAACAGGGCGAGAGCGGAGAAGAGTGTCAAACCTGCAAGTGGCCAATGGGGGGTAATGGTGAAAATGTTCTCCTGAAGGAAGGAAGGAACAGGATACGGAAGTGAACAGGGCGAGAGCAACAGACCTAGAGCAGTGAATGAGCCATCTATTGGCCACAACCGAACCACAGAGAGAGCGAGCCATCTATTGGCCACAACCGAACCACAGAGCTGTATGTTTTGACTGGTCTGGTATTTTTAAAATTCTGAAGTTTCCATAAAAACTAGAATCTGTTTCTTCAGAAAAGTTGGTCACCTGGCACCTTTGAGCCTGAGTGGGAGCAGGACAAATAGCTACAGCTTGTGAGTGGATGTCCCCTCACACTGTCACATAGGAGAGCTACTGGCATGTTTGGCTCTTTAAATTAAATAAAAAATGCAATTTCTTAGAGAAGGCATATTTTTTTTCTTTTCTCTTCTTTTCTTTCTTTCTTATTTATTTATTTATTTATTTTTTAGAAAGATTTTTGCTATACGGTGCGTGCATTTGCTAGAGAGACAGAAGGACAGAAAGTGAGAAATCACCCCCCCGGGGGTATGACCACGCTACAAGCCCTTCTCTCAGGATTTTGGGAACACACACGCACATGGGCCTGGCGTGAGTTTCAAGCAGCCAGATCCGGGACTCAAACTGCCGCTGGCCATGTGGGAGCCCCGTCGCCTTAACCACCACACGACCTTGTCAGCCCCCGAGGAGTTTCAAGCCTTCAGTAGTCACTTGTCGCTAGCATCTACTACACTCAACAGCATAGGTATAGACCATTGCCTCATCCCAGATAGTGTTGCTTTCAGACACAAATCCCCGGGACCACCTCACTCCTTTTGCTAAGTCTCTCTTGTTAGGCATTTCTATTTGCTACTCCTGTAAATCCTGGAATGAATCTGGCTGAAAGCTCTGTGACTAAATATTGGAATTGAAACCAATCTCAACAAACTCTAGACTCCTTGAGGTGTCTTGAGCTGAGAGAGAGAGAGAATTTGTTTGCAAAGTAAGGCCTGACATGAAACAGAGGATATATATGTGTAAATGGTGTCGTGTAAGGGTATTAGAACAGAAGACTGGGCTTCAGTTTGAGTTCATCATTACAGGGAAAAGCTATAGGAAAATAAATTTATTACCTGTAGTCTGCACTCTGGGTCCCCAAAGGGGTGGGCACAGCAGAACCAAGAAGACTAAATCTAATGAGAGTAACTAATAATAAGGCAATGAGTAATTTCTGGATAAAATGAATAGTCTATTAAAATATTTGTGGATGGGACCAGCAGTTGGCATAATGGCTGAATATTTGTGGGTGGGACCAACAGTTGGCATAATGGCTATGTCACTGGACTCCCATGTAGTCAACCACAGTTTGAGTCCCAGACCCGGTGGCTTAAACTCACACCGGGCACATGTGCGTGCGTGCCCAAGATCCCAAGAGGAGAATGGAGGAGAAGAGATTGCGGCATGGCCATACCCACTGTGAGGGGGGGGCGGTGATTTCTCAACTTTCTGTTTCTCTGTCTCCCTCTGAAAGTAAATTACCAGAGAGAAAGCAGGAAATTACCCCTCAGGGGGAGTGGTCAAACCACAGTATTTTCTCTTCCAGTATTGTCTTGGGATTTGGGGCACACATGCATACATGCCCAGTGCGAGTTTCAAGCCAATGGGTCCAGAACTCGATCCGTGGTCCACCAAGTGGGAGCCCAGCACCGTAACCACTGTGCCACCTGCTGGGCCCTATTTTATCAAATTTTAATTGTTATTTCTTCTGTCTTGATTAGCTTATCTTAAGCTTTCTTGCTGTTTTCATGCATAGAAAATACAAGAAGATCTTGAAATAATTAGATTTTTAAGCCTGCATTTGTTCATGGTTGACACTACCTACATTTACCCTTGGTCACATATGAAAATAATTATTCCTCACTTCAGGAAGTCAGTTTTTTTAAAGGTCAGTTTGACTTTAAAGAGTCTAGCATCCTTTTCAGGGTCAGGTTGGCCCAGAAGAAACTCTGGGTGTGTGTGTGTGTGTGTGTGTGTGTGTGTGTGTTGGCAGGGGCCGGGGAGATAATCTGTACTTCTTGGCTGGTTACCTCTTGGGACTTGTGCTAGGGTCCTAGAAACAGGAGCTGTGTTCCATCTGATGGGAAGTAAAGATGTCTGTCCCTGAGAGCAGGGAATGGGCTCATGAATGGAGAACCAAACTCCCATGGACAGCTCGTTCAGTCTTCTCAGCAGTGAAAACCAAATGCTCCATGCACAGAGCGTTCTACTGGAGAGCTGCTGTGAGTGACAGGGCCAGGACAGGGGCGGGGCCACTGCCTGTCACCTCAGATGAGTGACCCAAGGCTACCCTTTAAGCACCTCTACGTTTCTGTGCAGCCAGGTATATGGAGAGTGTCAACAGATCAGTCTCTGTCATGAGGACTGTAACAATCGTAGGTCCTCCCTACTGGGTATACACCATGGTAACTGTAAAACCAATCCTTATCTCAAAGCATCAGTAGATTTAGGACCACACAGTAGGAGTTAACCTACCAAAGAGCCCTAGCCCAGTGGTCCTCAAATTGTAGTAGGCAAAAGAATACCTTGGGAAGCTCGTTTAAAATGTGTATTCCTGGACTTGTCCCCAAGAGGTTGTGTAGCAGTTTTGGGGTGGTGCTGAAGAGTCAGCGTGAGGAGACACACCAGGTGACTCAGTGTCCAGAGGGGATAATCTGAGAAATCCTGGCTGTGGCTCTTGCCATTTCATGAAGGCAGAACATGGGTCTTGCTTGACATCACACCCAGGGCACTCAGCACATAGTAAGCACATGATAAATATTGTGTATGGACCAACATCTATGAAAAATGTCGTGTGATTAAAAACATTAGTCATAGGCCTTGTCAATTTGGAGCTCCCTCTGAATATTATTATTCATTTATTTATTTTTATTTATTTATTTATTTTGGAGAGGTTTTTGCTGTAGGGCACATGCACTCGCCAGAAAGACAGAGAACGACAGAGACAGAAAGCGAGAAATCACCCCCTCCAGGGGGATGACCATGCCACAATCCCTTCTCCTCCATTCTCCTCTTGGGATCTTGGGCACGCACGCACGCACACATGCCCGGTGTGAGTTTAAGCCACCAGGTCCAGGACTTGAACTGCAGTTGACTACATGGGAGTCCAACAACATAGCCATTATGCCAACTGCTGGTCCCCTGAATATTATGTTTTATAACATCCAGGAAGAATATGTTAAGCTTGCTTTTTCCCTGATCCGTTCATGGTCATATCCGTTCAGCAGTGAGAACAACACCTCGTACAGTGAAGCTATTCAATCAATATTTGTTTAAGGAATAGATGAATCTGTATTACAGTGATTAGAATTGCTTTTTGTTTTCCAAATATGAAATCCTGTCTGTGGAAATGCCTGCTGCCTCCACTGTAGCTCCACAGAGAATGCTGGGCGGTGTCCTCCGAACTACACCTCCTCATCAAAGGCAGATGTCAGAGCAGCCCCACAGAGGCTCCTGGGGTGGTGACTCAACTTTCTTACTTTGAGAGGATGGAGCATAAGAACAAGGCCTCCCTGCCCACGCTCGACCTTGCCAATGGCTTACCCTCCACCACACAGCTGAGCCTTCCCTCCCACAAGATGAGATCTGCTTCTCAAAGAAATCAGGTTAACAATGAAGAATCAAAACCTGGCTGAGCATGGACGCCCCCAGCATAATTAGAAGCCCCTCAGCTGTGGTTCGCTATTGTAGCACAGGGCACTTATTCTCAGTGGTACTGACCCGTCTGCCCCCTGCGCCCCCTAGGGAAGCAATTACAGCTTCTTTATCTGGGTTCAAGCACAACACTAGCGGAGGATGAAGTAAGGCCAATGGGGAGCTGCCGGGGGAAGGAGAAGGGGCTGGGTCACTGCCTTTCAGCACCTCCCCTTTCTTCAGACTGAGGGTGTCCTCAGAGAGGTCTTCTCTGCCCCTGAGCTAAACAGCCCCACTCCTTTTATATTCCCAGAACACCCTGTTCTTTTCCATCCTAGAGATGACAATAACAAGCTTATTGGGTTCCCTTCTTATCCATTGTCTGTTTCTCCAATTCAATGATAAATATCATGGGGTCAGGAGTCTGTGCTGTGTCCCGCTCATATAATGCTTGTAGGGGCTTAAGACATATTTATTAACTAAGAGAATGAATGAACGATACAGTAAGCCCGACCGTTACTGTAGATCCCTTGCTCCAAGCTGGAAGTCTTTGTTCCGGTCGCTCTGTCCTGCTTTCTTCCACCCCAGTGGTCTCACAGCTGTCAGAGAACTCCCAGGCCAGGTTCGAGTGACAGCTCTGATCAGTTATTCCCTGAACTGTTACGAATGATGTGTTTACTGGTCGACCTTTATTCCCTGAAGAGACCTGCCAACTGTTACGAATGATGTGTTTACTGGTCGACAGGGCGTCTTTAAAAAAGGAGTTGTAACCTGACTTAGATGGAGATAAATTTATCCCAATCATTCATTTTTTTTAATGCTGAAATAATAATTATGGCCCTCATTTTAGAGCACTTCTGTGCCAAGTACATAATAAAATCCAGTAACTTATGGAGTTTATACTATGCACCGAGTACTTAAAATGTATCTCTTCATTTAAGTCTTACAAATACGCAAGGTAGGTGAGTTGAGTCTTTTAACAGGCTCATCTGTGTCTATCTGAGCCCAAAGCTCAGGATCTGTTCCCTGCTGTCTGCCCCTAGATGTACCCTTTGGAAGAGGAAGGGATACCGCCACCCCCAGGGGGAAACAGAGAGCAATTCTCCCTCCGTGAGGGTGAGGACGGGAAGGGGAGATTACGTTCCAGCTTGGTGTGAGGCACGTGTGATACTCATGAGCAGGAATTAGAAATCATGACCTGTTTTTTATAAGGAAGGGAATAAAACCTCAGAGGGGTTGAATGACTTACTAGCGGGCTCACGGAGGTAGAAATTCTAAGGAGCATTCTGAAGTCCTCCTACTGTCCACAGTGACCAAACAAATGACAATTTGGACCCCATCTTTGTTCCAGAGTACATTCTTTTTTAAAAAATGTTTTTGAACTGGCCCAGTCCTGGAGCATGGTAGTTAAGGAGGCTGGATTACACATGGCCAACTACATGGTTAGCACCTTGGACCCAATGGCTTAAAAAACATTCCAGGCACATGTCTATGTGTACCCAAAATCCCAAGAGGAAAACTGGGGACAGGGGATTGTAATGTGGCCATTCCGTCTTGGATGAGAAGGTGGTTTCTCTCTATCTCTTTCTCTGTTTCTCTCTGGCAGGCACACACACTCTGGGAGGAAAAACCAGTTTATTGAGACCAGCCAGTGGTACGGCAGTTGGGGCAGCTGGATCTCATAGTAGACTACATGGTTGAAGTCTCAGACCTGATTGCTTGAAAAGCATGCTGGGAGCGCAAGTGTATGCATGCCCAAAATCCTGAAAGGGGGAAAAGGTGGAGGAGAAGGGATTGCAGCATAACCACATCACCTTCCCCCATTCTCCACCTCCCACATCCCTCCTCTCTCCTGTGAGCGCACACACTCTCTGGCAAAGTTAAAAAAAAAAAAGTTTATTTCTTTCATGAGTGAGAGAGAGAAAGAGAGACAGACACTCTTTTTTTAAAATTATTTATTTAATTTTTTATTTATTTATTCATTTATTTTGATTTGACCACAGAGAAACAGAGAGAGAGAGAGAGAGAAAGTGAGAAAGCAAGCCACCAGATCCGGGACTCAAACCGTGGTCAGCTATGTGGGAGTGTCCAGTGCCTTAGCCACCATGCCACCTGCTGGTCCCAAGACAAGCACTCTTAACAGAGTCTTCACGCCATGATCCACTCCCAGCCCCAGCCAGCCTGGATCCCGGGCGTGCACTAGTGGATGGGATACACGGGAAGGTCTGGAGAGACAAACCCAGAACCTTGTCACGTGGATCCAATTGTGTTACTGTTGCACCATTTTCTGACATACATTCTTTATTTTGTCTCACAGTGATCCAGACTTGGCCCAGAATACACAGCCTCAGTAATGCTTTTATTTAGCAAAAGTCATGGAGTCAAGACATGTTCCAAATGACAAATAATAGATGCTTCACAGACATTGCATTAAAGAACGGGCGTTTCACATTTTGTGCTTTCTTTCCTTCTTCCTTTCTTCCCCTCTTTCTTCCCTCCCTTCTTCTCTCCCTTTCTTCCTAATTTCTTTCTGTCTAAAAGATAGCACTAAAAGTTAGATTCCACTGGGGCCAGCAGGTGGCGTGGTGGTTAAGGTGCTGGACTTCCACATAGCTGCCTGTGTTTTGAGTCCTGGACCTAGCAGATTGAAAATCATGCCAGGTGTGTGTGCGTGGATGTTCAAAATCCCAAGAGGAGAATAAAGGGATTGAGGCATGGCCATCCCTCCCGGGGAATGACTTCTCACTTTCCCTCTCACTGTCTCTCTCTGTCTCTTCAGCAAACACATGTGCCCTATAGCAAAAACAAAAACAAAAACCTTAAAAAAAAAGTTAGGTGCAGTTTACAGAATATTTAGGTTGAAGCTTTCTTGACCAATTAAAAGTAGTCAGTAT
This sequence comes from Tupaia belangeri chinensis, assembly GCF_000334495.1. NCBI lineage: Eukaryota > Metazoa > Chordata > Mammalia > Scandentia > Tupaiidae > Tupaia > Tupaia belangeri. Next base: position 2,697,996 of record NW_006206760.1, read on the forward strand.
GAAATTATTGATTCAACTATGTATTGGTAAAGCTTTTGACAAGAGCTTTCAAAAATATAATTCTGGATGTATTTATTCCTTACCAAATGATTGAAGAGGAAAATATGAATGTATCTCAGAACTGTTCCAAAGAATTCTTTCTCGATAATTTTACTTTTCAGTGTTTCTTTGGAAAATCCAATGGTCATCTTGGGTTTCTTATCTTTCCACTAAAAGATTGCTCTATAGGCTTGATGGTTAAGGGCACTAGACTCCCACATGGCTGACTGTGGTTCAAGTCCTGGACCTGGCAGCTTGCTTTCTCACTTTCTCTCTCTCTCTCTCTCTTTCCAGTCCAGCCCTTTCCGGTCAAATTAAAATAATTAAATAAATAAATAAAAGTAAATAAAATAATTTTTAAAAGATTGCTCTATAACTTCAGAGGGAAGTCAAACTGTGTGAGAAAAATAACAGGAAGAACAAACCAGAAAGATCGGTTGATCTCAAGATATCACTGCACACCTTATCCCAAAATCCTAGCCCTCAAACTGGATTTATTCACTGGTGCTTCACCGCAGGGACAGATAATCAACTGGTGAGTTTTCCATCCAGTAGACTTAACCCTGTAAGCAATAGATCACCTGATTAATTAGCTGTTACCACGGGCGATAAGAGGGAAAAGAAAATAAATAATGTCTATTTTATAAAACAGTCATACCCCAATCCACATGAATACTAATCAAAGCATGCACCTAATCATACCACATCATATTTGTAGGGAAGATGTGCATGGCAATAGATCCTAGTTTTATCATTCTATCATGCTATAATTTCCATGGGGTGAAATGCAGCTATAAAATGAAAAGTGTCATTTTATGTGAGAAAGTTCTAAACCTGGACTAAAACTGGAGGAAAATACCTTTCAGAATGTTGAAGAGAGAGTATGGCAGAAATATGAAACATTCTCTTGAAATATATTAATAGTTTAGATGCTAAGGAAGAGATCAGGTCAAAGCATACATGATCTTGACGAGAAGAAAAGTCTTTAAAATATTAGCATATGACCAGCTCCTGGAATACTGCCTGGCACGTAGTAGGATTTCAGGATATTTAGTGGATGAATTTATTGAGCACAGGTCAGGGATGAAAGCAGCAGGGGAAGGGCAGAACAGCCTAAGGACCAGAGAACTGACAGAGAAAGTCATGGGGGAGCTACAGAAGCTCTCGAAGTTGATGCCAAAGAGAAGGGGGATCTATTTGTTTGCTCAGGCTATCATTAGAAAGTATCACCAAGTGGGTAACTCAACACAACACAAGTGGGGGCCAGCGGGTGGATGGTGGTTAAGACGCTGGACTCCCACATGGCCAACCACAGTTTGAGTCTCAGACCTGGTAGCTTGCTCTCTCTCCTTCTCTCTCTCTCTCTCTCTCTCATGCATGTGCCCTATAGCAAATTTAAAAATAATAATAAATAAATTAAATTAAATGAATAATTCTTTAAAAACAAAAACAGAAATGTATCGCTTCATAGTTTTGAAGACTAGAAGTCAAAAATCAAGATATTGGTAGGGCCGTGCTCCCTCTGAAATCCCTTGAAAGGAATCCTCCCTTGCCTTTTTTCTAGCTTCTGATGTTTTTCTAGCAATATTAAGCATAGCCTGGCTTGCAGCTGCATAACTCCAATCTCTGTCTTTATTATGACCTGCATTCTCACTGTCTGTCTCTACATGTGCTGTGAGGACACCGTCATACTGGCTTAGAGGCCTACTTTACCCCACCATGACTTCAGCTTATTAATTATATCTGTTTTGGACAACCCAGTGTCCAAAAAAAGGCACACTCTGTGGTAGTAAGGGTTAGGACTTCACTGGATCTTTTTGGAGACAACACAATTTGCCTCATAAAAACATCAAAATGAGACACCCAGTAGTGTTGAATAATATGAAGAGAAAGAAAACTTGGCTAGGTTGTGAAGAAATTGGAACTTTAGCGGGCACATAAAATGGCCCAGCCACTGTGGAAAAGAGTTCAAAGAATTAAATGGAGCGTTACCATATCATCTGGCATTTTCATTTCTTGATATATATCAGAAAGAATTGAAAACAGGCACTCCAACACCTGTCAGTACACCCAACGGTTACAGTAGAATTTTTATAATAGCCAAGAGGTGGAAGCAATCCAAACGTCTACTGGTGGACGAATGGTGAAACAGAATGTGGTATATACACATAATGGAATATTATTTAGCCTTAGAAAGGAAGAATATTCTGACACATGCAATGAACTTTGAAGACATTACGATAAAATCAGTCAGCCCCATGGGACCAGCAGATAGCGTATTGGTTACGTTGCTGGACACTCATGTAGTTGGCTGCAGTTTGAGTTCTAGACCAGGTGACTTAAAATTTATGCCGTGCATGTGTGTGTGTGTGTGTGCCCAAAGTCCCAAGAGGAAAATGGAGGAGAAAGAATTGCAGATTATCCTTCAAATGGGAAAGAGAAATAAAACAATTCTCAGATAAATACTGAAAGAATTCACCAAAACAAAACCAGTTCTTCAGGAAGTACTTAAGGGACTACTATACCAGGAAAGCTAAAGGGAGACAAATAGAAATAAGAGAACACAAAACAACTGGAAAAAAAAAAAAGAGAGAGATAAGTCCACACATACTGATAACAACACTAAATGTCAGGGCTAAACGTAGATTCAACAGTTATAACACAAGCAGGTTTAAATACAAATCCACCAATTATGTGACAGTTTTCTCCACAGGTTTTAATTTATATATTTACTATAGGCATTACTTATTGTATAAAAGTAGATACTAGAGGAAAAGTCCAAAATGTTACAAGTAGTTGGATCTTACTTTGGAATGAATTCAACAAAAGGCTAAAATTAGTAACTTTGCAAAGCCTATAAATCACCAAATTCTTTTTTTTTTTTAATTTTTTTTGAGAAGTTTTTGCTATAGGGCGCGTGCACTCACCAAACAGACAGAGAGAGACAGAGAGACAGAAAGCGAGAAATCACCCCCCAGGGGGGATGGCCACACCACAATCCCTTCTCTTCCACGCACGCACACGTGCCCGGCATGAGTTTTAAGCCACTGGGTCCGGGACATGGACCGCGGTCGACTACATGGGAGTCCAGCGACATAGCCATTATGCTAACTGCTGGTCCCTAAATCACCAAATTCTTGATATTACCATGTCTTCACTTTTAAACATCTCTTTCCAATTTTACTTTATTTTTGCTTTTTGAGAACTTACTTCTTTATGCACAGTACAGTACTATGGTCTTAAAAGAACTCACAGTGTGTGATTAAAAGTGTTCTTTTTTCTATTTTTTCCTAATGAGCTATTATTATGCAAAATTTTACTGATCTCTAACTGGACCAATGGTTGATACATATTTTTTCAGACTATAATATTTTATTTCCTACAGTCCTCCACATGGAAATTACAAGTTCTTCTTTCATTGGCTATGTTAAGATTATCTTTGTTTTTTGGGACCAACAGCATAATGGCTATGTCACTGGACTCCCATGTAGTCGACTGCAGTTTGAGGCCCGGACCCGGTGGCTTAAACTTATGCCGGGCACATGAGCGTGTGTGCCCAAGATTCTGAGAGGAGAATGAAGGAGAAGGGATTGTGGAATGGCCATCCCCTCAGGGGGATGATTTCTCGATTTCTGTCTCTCTGTCTCTCACATTTACTCAATTGGTGTTTGACAAAGGCACCATATAATTCAGTGAGGAAAGAGTAGTGTTTCCACAAAATGGTTCTAGAAGGCTCTTTTTCATACCATACACCAAGTAATTTGAGATAAAACAGAGATATCTCAAAAATAGGCATTTTTCTTTTAGACAGGACACTAAAGGCTCTATGATAGTTAATTTTGTGTCAACTTGATCAGGTCATGGGATGCCCAGACATTTGGTTGAATGTTATTCTGAGCATGGGTATAAGGGGGGTTTTAGATAAGATTAACATTTGAATGTTAATTCGTTAATTGAATGGTGGCTGAGTAGAACAGATTGTCCTTCCTAATGTGGGTGGATCCACATTCAATTAAATGAAGGCCGAATAAAACAAAAAGACTGAGTAAGAGGAAATGTTTTAAGCCTGACTGCTTGAGCTGCGATTTTAGTTATCTTTTGTTCTTGAATTGGAACTTGTACCATTGGCTCTCCCGGATCTTCAGTTGTAGTAGATCTTGGGACTTCTC
>NW_006206760.1:2704593-2705735 GCF_000334495.1 Tupaia belangeri chinensis
AAGAAAAGAGGAAAGGAAAGGAAAGGAAAAAAGAAAAAAGAAAAGAGAGCTACTCAAATGCAAAAGAAACACAGGGTTGGGGCCCCATAGCCTAGTGGTTAAGAGAGCCAGATTCCACATTGCTTAAGGCAGTTTGAATCCCAGCCCTGACAGCTTAAAAATCATGCTAGGCACATGTGCCTCAAATCCCAAGAGGATGGAGAAATGGAGGAGAAGGGATTGTGGCACGACCATGCCCCATTGGGGGTGGGGGAGGTGTGCTTTCTCTTTGACAAGTGCACATGCCCTCTAGCAATTTAAAAACACTGGAAAGGAAGCACAAATGAAAGTCGAATATTCCCTTGGCAATGGGTCTCACAGTGCCTTGGGCTGTTATTACCCTACTCTGCATGTCCTCTGTTTAAAATGAGATTTCAAACTCTCTGAGACCAGTGTGCACCTCGTAAGCCTGTGCATTTTCTGAGGCTTCTAGCGCCATCTATGCAAACAGAAAGTTTGGTGGATATCTGTTGGAGGAAGAAGAGAGAGCTTGCAATGTAGAATATTTCCCAGTGGGTTTTACATATTTTTCCTGAAATGGCTGACGGTCAAGTTCACGGGAACTGAAACTGTTTTGTACTTCCCAGAGCCGAGCACAGTGCCTGGCACGTGGAATAATAGACATGCAATTGATTAACTGAAGGTACATTAAAGAGGAAAATGAATGCTCTCCTCTCAACGTCTCCTTGTCCCCTGCACCTCACCATCTGCTGGCAGTGGAAAGGTTTAAATATGCTTCTTCTTGTTTCACAGCCGTTTGCATTTAAGTTGGGCGTGTCACTATCACATTTTATTAGCTATTCCTCATACCAGCCCTGTGAGGTTAGCGCTGTTATCTGCATTTTACAGGCGAGGGCACTGGGAGGTGAAGCAGCTCGCCTGGAATTGATCACACAGTGAGCGTTAGAAGTAGTCAGTTTCACCCCCCGGGTTCCACCTGTCATCCCACTGGCAGTTCACAGAGCTCTGCGCCAGGAACCACAGTAACACAGTGAGAAGTTTCTCCACTAGCCCTCGAGAGCCATTATCATGGCATAACCCAGAGAGAGAGCGGAGGTAAGATTATAATTTTTCGATGTGATTCTTCAGGAGATATATATATA
>NW_006206760.1:2711438-2733163 GCF_000334495.1 Tupaia belangeri chinensis
TATATATATATATGTGCGTGTGCGTGTGTGTGTGTGTGTGTGTGTGTGTGTGTGAAAAGGCTGCCTGGACCGAAGATCCTGGAGAGGATTTGCCCCATCTAGGAATGAGGCATCTCTGTCTCCTACTCAGCCACTCAGAAGTCCCTCTCCAGCAACCTCCTTGCAGAGCTCACCTTTGAACAACGCTGGAATTGGAGTAAGATAAGATTAATATGTATCCAATTAAGGAAAAAGGTTTGTAAAGTTTACTTATTTATGTTTCCTATGAGTGAACGAGAAAGAGAAAGAGAGACAGCACCCCCGACAGGTGTCTTGGCCGTTACCCACCCGAGTCCCAGCCAAGCTCAAATTATGGGCACACACGTGCCCTGTGTACTCAGGAAGGTCCAGGATGTGAATACATAGCTTTCTCATGGGAGTCAGCCTTCCAGGGTGTGACCTTCTACCTTCAGGCCACCAATCAGTCCCTTAATTAAGGACAATTAATGCAGGTCATGAACTTCCTAAAATGATATAATATTAACAATTGTGGATGCAGATATATATGGCTTTTTTCTTCCTGAGATCAAGTCTTCATACAGGTCTCCTTAAAAGTAGATTATGGAGGGACCAGCAGTTAGTGATGGCTATGTCGCTGGACTCCCATGTAGTCAACCGTGGTTTGAGTCCCGGACCCGGCGGCTTAAACACATCGGGCGTGTGTGCGTGCGTGCCCAAGATCCCGAGAGGAGAATGGAGAAGAAGGGATTGCGGTGTGGCCATCCCCCCTGGGGGTGATTTCTCACTTTCTGTCTCTCTGTCTCTCTCTGTCTGGCGAGTGTATGCGCCCTATAGCAAAAACCTCTCACACATACACACACAAAAAAAGTAGATTATGGAGCCAGCAGGTGGTATGGTGGTTGGGGCACTGGATTCCACATGACCAATGAATTGAGTGGTTTGAGTCCTGGACCTGGCAGCTTGAAAAATGTGTTGAAGACATATGCATGATGCCCAAAATCCCAAAAGGAGAAGTAGAGGAGAAGGGATGCAGTGTGACTATTGTTCACGGGGAGTGCTTTTTCACTTTCTCTCCATTAAGCACAGGTGCCCTCTACCAAACTAAAAATAAATAAGTGAGTAAAAAAATAGCTATGTCCCTAACAGATTAAGAGATCGAAGGCAGTGGCCTGCAGGAAGGCATCAACAAGTCTAGGTCCAGGGTCTCAACTCCCCTTTAAACAGCAGGACTCTGAGCCTTATCTTAGTTCCTGGAACATGCCTTTAGCTTGAAGAATTACACTCACTGGCTGTTTAACTCAAGCACTTCATTTTAAAAAATTAGGTTTCCCCCAAATGGCATCTTTTATCATGATGAAACCTCCAGTCTGGCCTTTCCCTCATCTGAATAAATTGATACCCCCTGGATGAGATTCTGCCCAGGCAGCTCACCCCGTGTCCTTTCCGTTGATAGCAGAAAGAGCAACAGTGATTCCCAGAATTCCCGGTCCTGATAACTCTGCCCACTGTGATTAACAATACTATCACTGCATCTCCACTAGCTCCCTTGGCGGTACTGTGTGATTCAATTAAGACAAAGGGTTTCCAACTTTGGCTGCACTTCAGATTCTCCCTACGGGAGCTTTTAAAAATCCCCGTGTGCCCATGGCCAGGCCACACCCTGGAGCCATTCAGTCCAAATCTCTGGAGAAAGGACTCTTACTCTTGTATACTTGTGAAGCTCCTCAAGCAATTGCAATGTGCAAAGTTGGGAATCACCAAGAGAAGAAAAACGTTCCTGTTTTTAGACCCCTATTCCGTACCAGGTACCTTACATATGTCAGCTCATTACTTCTCATACACTCGGAGGGGCTGTCTCACTTTTCTGAGATCATGCAGTTGGCCAAGTCCAGCTTTCCATCGGGTCTTATAATTCTCGAGGCACTTTCTTTTTTCCCCAAGTTCACTCTTCCTCCAAATGACTGTTCATCTACTGTCTTGTGAGAAGGCAGGAAGCACAAAAAGACAGAGAGCTGCCTGAAGGGAGGAGAGGAGAGGGATCACTTTTCCACCTCTTCTCTCTTTATCCATCCAGCCCCTGAGTGTCTGCTGAGTGTCTCCACGGTCTTCAGTTCCTTGTCCACAGTAACTCAGGGTCCAGTCACCTGCCTGAGGTCCACTGCTCTAAAGGTATGGACTGCATGGGGACCCAGGCTGTCTGACTCTACAGCCCATGCCCCATACACAGGTTCCTGGAGGCACCAAACCTCACTAAACAGATGATAGTCAGGCTTATTACTTCTGGTACATTCTACTAATTTTAAAGAGTTTTTCATCGAGAACCTTAGGAGACTATAAAAATTCATGTAAAGCAAAACTAAATTCTCATCAGAGAAAGGTCAGCAGCCTCTGAACCGGAGGGCTCCTTCTGTAAAAGCCTCATTATGCATTTATAGTTCCTGTCCACCCTGCTCTGGGTCCTTGCCTGAGCACTGCACTCACACATTTGTTTCTTGTGCTAACAAGGGCACCACTGGCTGCTGTTGCAAGCTCTAGTATGTGGAGGGTTGAACATCATCACTTTGTAGTTCACCTTTTTCCATAAACTAGTCAAGGCGATTCCAGGTCTGGAAGAGTTGGACGGGCCAGGGTTCTGCCCAGGCACAGACAGGCAGGGGCTCAGTCTTTCCTAGACTGAGATTCTGCGTCTGCTCTGTTAATGGACATGGAGCTAGAAAAGGGGAGATGGCATAGAGGAAGGTATGTGACAGGGTTTCTTGGGCCATGCCTGCAAGTTGTCTCATCTCTCCTATTCTACTGGTTAGAACTCAGTCATATGGCCACACCTCAGAGCAAGCAGAATGTGCCCCAAAAGAAAAAAGAAATGCTTTTTTCTCTCTTCCTTTCCTTCTTTTGTCTTGTTTTTGTGTTTTATTGTTGTTATTTTGTGGTCAATAATTTGAGGGCTGAGAGTTGCCATTGGGAAATAGAATAAGACGTAGCATCCCCTAAAACGACCCATGTGTAGTGCTACTTCTAAGTGTGAAAATAATAAACTCATTTGTATTGAGTACTTTTTATGTACCAAAGTTTATTAGGCCCCTCACCTACGTGGCTACATTTAATCCTCTAGCAGCCTTGCCCATGGAGTTTGAAGTATATCAAACAGTTAATGGCAGAATCATTTGGTTTTACTCTTCCAAACATAATAAGGAGCAAAGGGGTTGGACTTTTGCAGGTCCACTCTCTTCCCTTCTTGGCCTTCTTATGTGTCCCAGAGGTTGATTTCCATAGATGACTCCTCCAGGCTTTCATGTCTTAAGACATCTGGTTGGATTTGGCCATGGAAGGCACCAGAAAGAGAGGGAAGTTGGGTGGATTGTTGTTTCTGGGCTGTTTTGTGGTTTGGCCATGGCTATGACTCTATCTACCTATGCCTACATAGCAGTCATTCTCCCATGGCTACAGATCTCAACAACTTCCCAAAGAAGTCCCTCTTTCTGCGCTTCAGACCTGGGTTGACAACAGCTTCCTGCTTTTGATGGTCCCATAAAGGCTTCACCACCCCTGAAACTTGCAACCTCCCCACCCTCTGTATATAGTTCCTTCCACAAACTTTCTTCATTTCCCCTTTAGAGAGTGCTGTCTCCATTCTATTGGTTCCTAAATGATTCAACTAGGATTTGGAGGATATATACAGTACCTTAAAAAATGTTTACTTATTATGGTATCTACTTTGGAGTTAGGCAGACATAGTTATGAAGCTGGATTTGATCATTTACTAGTTGTGTGAGCTTGAGCAAGCTACCTAGTCCCTCTGAGTTATAGTTTATTCATTCATAAAATAAAAGACAATGGTTTGTGAGGATGTAAGGATAAAGCATAAGTAAACTACCTAGTCTGGAATTTGGCACAGAGTAGGTAGCTAATAGAATTAAAAATGGCAAATGACATCATGAAAATATGTCAAACAATTATTAAGTTATTCAATTAATTTATATATGACCTGTTGAGATGACAGTCTTTTTTATTTATTTATTTTTTTAGATTTTTGCCATAGGGCATGTGTGCTCTCTGGAGAGAAATAGACAGAGACAGTAAGAAGGAAAGTGAGAAATCACCCTCGGGGGTGTGTGTGAGGGGGGCATGATGTCATGCTGCAATCCCTTCTCCTCCATTATTCTCCTAGGATTTAGGGCACACATGCCAGGTGTGATTTTTCAAGCCACACTCCAGGACTCGAACCATGGTTGTTCATGTGGGAGTCCAACATCTCAACCACTATGCCATCTGCTAGTCCCGACAGTCATTTTTTAGAAGGTGATCATTTCCAGTGTTGGCAATGATGTGAAGGAATGGCACAAGCAAAAGCATAAAATTTGGTAAAACTTCTCTGAAGGACATTTTCTCTATAGGTATGTAAAACCTAAAAATATGTGCATTTCCTTTGATCTGTCAATTCACAGTGACTTTAGGAATTTATTCTAGGGGAATAACCAAAGATGCATCTATAAACATATTCACACTATCATTGTTTATCATAGTTAAAGATTGAGGGGAAAAAACACTTTGGAAATAAGGAATTGATTGAATAAACCTTGGAATAGCCCTTCAATGACAAATAGATGGTGTGATTGACCTAGATAGATGGCCATACCACGCAGATGAAGAACAAGACTCAGTTACAAAACACTATTCCCTATTTTTGGATTTTAACTGTGGACTCTGACTCTATAGTATATGAGGAATTCTCAAGAGGTTTATGAAAATTTTATATTATGAAAACGTTATGCATGGAGTTCAATTTTTTTGCATGCCAAAATAAACTTATACCTTCATTTCACTTTTCTACAAACCTTTTGAAGTCTCCTCATTACACTTTTGGACAGTGTGTGGTCACTGACAAGACCAGAAGTTGAAATTCTTTCTTTTCTTTTCTTTTTTTTCTTTTTTATATTTCAATTTATTTATTTGCATTCATTCACTGTACATCATTACAGCATACAAAATGAGATTTTCTATCCAGAGTACACTGCGTATTGTCTCAATCAAGCACATCAACAAACATCTTATTGTCAGCAAATGATCTTCCATTTCTTGTTGTATGTTTTGCTTCCCCCCCCCCTTGATTCCCTATCTCTTACCCTCTGCCATCTCCCACTCTCCTCCCACACTGTCTCTGGTATCTATGTTTGCTTTCTATACTGTTTTCCCCCCACATTTTATTGAATCACCAAAGACCCTAATCAATCCAAATACCCTCATAGCAAACAGATGACACACACATTTCCATGAACACAAGTCTAACTTTACGCATCCTATAAAGTAGCACCTAGCTGGGGCTACATATCCCACTGCAGTCATTGAATAGATACATGTTTTTTCCTGAAACTTTTTTTTTTTTAACTCAATTTACATTCCTTTCCTTAGCATCATCACAGCACACAAAATGCGATCTCCCATCCAGTACACACAGCATAGTGACTCAATCATGCACATTATAAAACATTTTCCATTTCTAGTTCCTAGAATTATTTCCACCCCTCTTTCTGACCTTCTGTCCCTTCCCACCCTCCTCTCACACCAACTCTGGTGTCCACAATTGTCCTTCATTCCCTTCCCACCCACATTGCATTGATCACACAATTTCCTACATAATCTAACCACTTTCAATGGTGAGTTCACTCATTACTACTAAGAAAACCAGTTTTAACTTAAATCAAAGAAACGCCAAGGAACTTTGCTTAAAGCCAGGAGACAGGTTAGGATTCTGTTCAAATGGTAGGTGCATGAACCTATCAGTCTCATGGACTTTTATCTTCTGTTCTGGCTCAATTTTCCTGATTAAATTCTGGGATATAATATTCAACTCCAGACTTGTCCCTATGATTAAGTTGACTACTTTCTTAGTTTTTCTCTTATTTCCGTGTGTCTATATTTAATTTTCCTGATACAGCACACCCTTGAGAAGGAAGCTGAAATTCTTAGCACTCATCTTGACATTCTTAAAGGTTCATCGAAAATAGTTTGCATAAAATAAAATATTATTACCAAAAGAAAAGAGGAAAAATCAAAAGAACATATGTTAAAAATATTAATTTTGGTCATTTCTGATAGAATTACAGGTGCTATTTTACCTCTTCTTATTTTTTTTCTGTAATTCATAATTTCCAATTTTTCTAAAATGAACGTTATATAGATAGGCTTGTTCTTGGCTGCAAGTAACAAAAATCCAAACTATAGTGATTCAGTGACTCAACAATGCCAGTACTAATTCTTTTTTTGCAGAGGTTTTTGCTATAGGGCATATGCGCTCACCAGACAGACAGAGACAGAGAGACAGAAAGCGAGAAATCACCCCCTGGGGGGATGGCCATGCCGCAATCCCTTCTCCTCCATTCTCCTCTCGGGATCTTGGGCACGCACACACACGCGCCCGGCGTGAGTTTTAAGCCACCAGGTCCAGGACGTGAACCGCGGTCAACTACATGGGAGTCCAGCGACATAGCCATTATGCTAACTGCTGATCCCAATGCCAGTACTAATTCTGAAAAAAAAAAAAAAAAAGTTTGTCTTTTTTAGGTTTTTGCCATAAGGCATATACACGCACAGAGAGAGCACCATTCTCCTCCTGGGACTTGGAGCACACAAGCACACACACCTGGCATGATATTTCAAGCCACCAGGTGTAGGACTCAAACTGTGGTTGGCCATTTGAGCGTCCAGTGCCTTAACCACAATACCATCTGCTGGCCCCATGAAAAAAAATGTTAAGTTTGTTGATTCCTTCCATAAGCAAGAGACAGAGAAAGAAGCACCCCAACATGGTCCTCATGGTGCAATGCACCCCCCAGGCTTCATCCTAGACACATGTATTTGCTGGCATGTGCAGAGAGGTCTTGGAACAAGAAGTCTGGACCTTTCTATGTGTATCTGCCTCACATAACATTGAGTTCCTGCTGCATCGCTGCCCAGCCTCGCCTTTCTGAACTTGTCATGGCTTCTCCTTCGCAAGGCCACTGCACCTCCAGTGATCACGTACGCGTCCAAAGACAGAAGAGGGCATGAAGAACTAGCTCAGAAAAGTAAGAATGGGAACTCCATAACACCTTACACCTGATTGGTCAGATCTGCATCACATGACCCTCTCCAGCTGGAAAGTAGAAGACAGAAGGGGGCCGGAAAGTAGGGTTCAGTCAACGATTTTGCAATGTCTGCCATAAATAGCTATCTGTTTTTTAGTTTTAGTTTTGCCATTGACCACGTGCACTCTCTAGAGAGAAAGAGAGAGACAAAGTGAGGAATCACCCACTAGGGGGAATGGCCACACAATTCTTTCTCTTCCATTCTCCTCTTGGGATTTTGGGCATGCACATGCACGTGCCCGGCGTGATTTTCAAGCTGCTGGTCCAGGATTCGAGTTGCATAGTCGGCCATGTGAAATCAAGCCACCTTGACCTCCATGACACCTTCTGCCCCTATTGTTTTTATGATTTTAAAAATTAGTTATTGAAATTTTAATACACTTTTTTATCTTTTCCTTTTGTTGTTTTTGACTACTTTCATGATTCCCTCCTCCAGACACCCTACCTCTTAGTCAGGCTGCACCAGCCAGCAAATCCACATTCACCAAGCCGAGGCAGTGGGGAAGAATGAAGAAACCTGAGAGGAGGCTGCGCCCTCCCCGGTGTGGGAGTGAAAAGTTGGGCCGTGTGCCAGGGCACTGGGAAATCAGCCTGCTTATTCCGTCAGCCTTGTCTAGGTCGAGCTCGTTGAGGTTCTGGCAATGAAAGCTTATCAATAGAGACTTTGGCAGCCTCAGTACTTCTAGCCCTGTGGTTATTTTCTAGACTGTGCAGAACTGGCCTCAGTATTTTATCTGGCTTGCTTTGGTCTCAGCAGTGTTTTGTAACACACTCATGAGACCTTCCGAGCAATGGCGACAGTGCCTGGTTCATCCCCTGGCTATGCCACTTACCTTAGGTGACTTAGGACTGGGTCTGGATTTCTGCTTCCTCAACAGTCGAATGGGAATAATGACAGTATATATTTTGTAGGGTTATCAGAGAGATTCAATGAATATTTGTCAAATCCTTAGAATACACCTCTCTTACGGTTAGTGCTCAGCAAGTGTTTGTTAAAAAATAAATAAATGGGGACCAGCAGATGGCATAATGGCTATGTCACTGGACTCCCATGTAGCTGACCACTGTTCAAGTCCTGGACCCAGTGGCTTAAACTCACGCCAGGCACGTGTGCGTGCGTGCCCAAGATCCCGAGAGGAGAATGGAGGAGAAGGGATAGCGGCGTGGCCATCCCCCCCTGGGGAGTGATTCCTCGCTTTCTGTCTCTATGTCTCTCTCTCTCTCTCTCTGTCTTTCTGGTGAGTGCACACACCCTATAGCACAAACCTCTCCAAAAACAAAACAAATAAATAAATAGATGAATATGAGAAAGGAAGAGATAGCCATATGTGGTCCGGGCCCCGTTCGTTTGAAGTCACATCTTACATGACACAGAACTAAGGCATGGAGAACTACAAAGAAAGGCCAGATTTTCTTTTTTTCTCCCTGATGGATGCATATGGTCCTAGTGACAGGAAGAAGAGAGAGTCCACAGGAAGCAAAGAGCTATCGGTACCCCTGGGTGGGCAGGAACACCGAATCTGTCTTATTCGGAGCAGCTCGCCTAAGTCTTATAAGGCAGGTGCTATGACAGCCCGTAGTTTACGAATGGGGAAACTGAGGCTCTGGGGAGTGGGAGCGATGGTGAAGTAACTGGACCACAGTCACAGGCTTCTCTCTGGTGGGAGAATGCTTCCACACCAGCTTGACTCCAGAGCGTGGATAGTCCACGTGAAAGTTGATGTTTACACATGAGACTTCATGTCACACGATTCTAAAAGACTCACTTATGTATCAATCTCTGGTTTAATGACACTTGGCACTTTCCTTTAAAAGCCCGAGGAATAAATTCTTCTGTAAGATGCTTCCTTTCTATGTATTTAGTTTGGCAGTTAAAATGTTCACCAACTGTGTTTTCTTTTTAAAGAATTATTTTATTTAACTTTAGTTATTTATTTTAATTTGACCCAAGAGGGACAGAGCAAGAGAGAGAGAAAAAGCAAGCCACCATGTCCAGGTTGTGAACCACGGTCGGCCATGTAGGAGTCCAACACCTTTAACCACCATGCCACTTGCCGGCCCGCAGACCATGTTTTCTTACAAAATAGGCATTTGGGGCTGGCCTCATAGTGCGATAGTTAAGCCCTGTACATCTGTACCCAGATCCAACATGGCCAACCGCAGTTTGAATTCTGCCCCAGATGGTTTGAGAAATGCCGGGTGTGGCATATCTGTGTGCATACCTGCCCCAAATCTTGATGGGGTGGAGAAATGGAGAAAAAAAAGAATTGTGGCATGGCCATATCCCACTGGGAGGAGGTGCTTTCTGTCTGTCTGTCTCTTTCTCTGGTGAGAGCACACACCCTCTGGCAATTAAAGAAAAAAAAATGGTTAAATATATAGACATCTCTGCTGTTAAAACAAATAGATTACAGGCTGGAACTACTGACATTTTAGCTAAAATTCTGAGAGCTTATGTTTTTTTGTGCCTCTTTGTGTGTGTGTGTGTGTGTCTTCATTTTTTTCCCCTCCTTTTTTCCCCTTCCTATCTTAGTGTCTTCTTTTCCTTCTTCCTTCTTCCTCAAGTCTAGAACACATGACCTAAGGATATCTCTGTGTCCTTCTAAAATAGTTGAAGCACAGTAATCCCTCCTGATAATAAATGACCATGTTTGGTGGCAGTTCCAAGCGTATTGTCTTGAAAGTCCAAATCTGACTTAGGCCAGCTGGGATCATCAGTAATTAAATTAACATGAATTTCTTGCAGGTCCAAATTCCCCCATGAGTGGCAACGGAATTCCTTCCAGCTTTCTGATCTGTCGGTGCCACCTTTGCAGACGTCAGTTCCAAAAGATCGAACCAAACATTACTCAATGTTTTCAGTAATGATTGTGATCATGTTCAAACAAATTGCAAATGTTTAAGGTCCATACTCTGTTCTTTCCCTTTAAAAAAAAAAAAAAAGTCACTAAACTCCACCCAAACCCCACCCTTAGCTTCTAAGGTTCTGGAGTCAGTGCTGGCTGAAATAGAGCCATAGAGCCAAGATTTTTTTTTTTAAATGAGAGCGAATTAAGCTTTTTTGGGGGACTTTTTGTTCTCAGCTCCTATATACAGTCCCACCTCAAGTTGCAGAGGCTGGGGGATCTGACCCACCTCCAGCCCTACTGGGATCTTTTCCTGGGCACCTGTTCCAGGTAGTCTTCATGTCCATCCTAGTGGAATTAACCTTTTCAGAAGAAGACTGGTGCTACCTTCCAATAGCCCTCACCTTCCTGCTCCAGTAACGAATCTTTCCCGTTGGCATGCTTCTGACTTTATAATAGTTTTCATTCTTTTGCCAGGGAGTTGGAGGGTACAAATAGCCAGGAAGCAGCTACAAAGAAGCTCTGAAATGCATTTCTCGTGGGTAGGGCCATCAGTAGGCCGGAAAGACAGGAAGAGATATTAGGTGAAATTTTAGCTACAGCCTTTTGGGTTTAGTCCAGTATCTTTCAATGATTTCTTTATGTGCTTTGGGTCCTGGCCTTCTTTGGCGTGGGACAGGCTCCTGTAAGATGATTTCGCAATGATTTGCCATGTTCCAATTCTGAACATGTGAACCCTTTACCAAAGGAGATTTATGTTTTTACCATCTTTTTCCCTGCCTGTCCCTGGAGGTGGGGATGCAAGGAAAAGCACTCCAAGCAAATTAATCAAAATGACTAAGTAATGCTCTAAAAATAAGAAATGTGGTTATAGCCTGGATCTCTTTCAACTTTGAGCTCATTTTGTGAGCTTGAAGATCCAAATGTCATATCGCACGTATATATATTTTTTCTTAGAGGAAAGCGGACTACTACATAAGGGGAGGTAAGTTATTAGGAGACATAGTTGCAATTACTCTCATAATATCTGACTTAAACAAAAAAAGCCAGAAAAAGAGAAGCACCTCTCCTCATCCATGGAGCGTGATCACAGCACAATTTCTCTTTCCCCCTCTTTCTCTGTCCCGTCAGGATTTGGGGCATGTATGCATATGCACATGGCTTGTTTTTCAAGCCATTGGGGCTGGGGCTCAAACCATGGTTGGCCATGGGGAATCAGCTCCCACATACACAGCAATTAACCACTGAGCTATCAGGCCAACCCTAGACTACATTCAACTAAGTTAATTAAACAACTTGGCCAAGAAGGTGGCAAAGGGCAGGAACGCAGGTGGTTCCTTGACCTGTCTCCATAAGCCAGCACTGCAAATGTGCATAGACTACAGGCCTTGAATTCTGGAAACAAGGCCAGACACCAAGGTGCAGAGTTAGAATTATAACAGAAAGGGAACACACAGGTTGTGTCTCCTTGGTCTTTCATCACCTACTGATTTTACGACAAGAGTTTTGCTAGACAAAGGCAAACAGACTAGAATTGAAAACTGATTCCAACAAGTTATGGATAATAACAACAAAAACGAGCAACTCTTCATTATGATCACCTTAATTTTCAAAATACCTTTGAGGATCGACTCCAAAAGAACATTTTTTTTAACATGAAAAGAAACTTGTAGCTGGGTCCTGGATTTGCCAAACCTTCATCACTAGTTGGAAAGAGACTAGATTAACCTTAGCCTGAGGCTGAGAAGGAAAAGACAAAGGGAAATAATGAGGACCAGGGTAGATTTTCTTCTTATTTTAATTATTGCAGGTCTCTAATTTTCAGTTGGCCTCTTTTTCTGACATGTCCCAAATATCCATAAGCAAAGTGCTTAAAGATTTGGATCCAAACCATCCACAGACTTCGATGATAATTTATTCTTGTCAGGCAGGGCTACCAGGCCAGTAAGACTGTGAGGAAAAAATAGGAAGACTCCATGGCTTTATTGCAAACATTCTTCGTTTCCATATCTGAAGACTGCTGTTACTAACCTACAAAGATAGTTCTAACCTCAGAAATCTCAACCTGCAAATGCTCTTTATATAACTTCAGGGTCTTCATTCTCCAAAAATGGTTGAGTGCTGGGTTACGAATCCCAACCTACTTCAGCCAACCTCCATTAATCATGGTTGGCAGGAGAGACTGGAGGGTATGCGTAATTGAATTCCAGCCAACCTTCGACCTAATTCAAGTCAACCCTTTGACCTCTTTCCTGATCAAATCTTTTGCCAGCTGCCAGCCAATAAATAATGTTTTTAAATTAGAAGAAGGCATTTTCAAGTGCCTACTATGTGTTCGCTCTGTGAGAAACAGCATTATCTCACCTCATTCGTTTATTCTGTCTGTACTTCCATAGGAACCTAGACACGAGGATTAGCAGATAGTGGAGAGCAGTGGAAAGGTCATTTTAGGGTCAGCCTAGTGGGGAAATATGTGCTTTACAGACACCCTGGCTTCCTATCTTTGAAAGAAGATAGATTTTTAGCACTGATGGCAAGCCCGAAGCCCTTTCTACAGAGGAAAATGGAATGATAAACATTTTCTCTTCTCTCAAGGAGAGGCTGTACAGGATCTTCAGGTTCCCAAGACTTCCATGTAAGTCCTTCCTCCCCCACCTCTGACATGCAATGTCAGGTACCTCATTCACCTCTGTGGGCCTTGGCTCTTTGGTTATGATGGGGAGCTTAGTGGGCGTGTGGGGGCATGGGAAGGGAGGTCGTAACATCACTACCATGGCCAGGCTTTTGTTAGAATGTGGGGATTAAGTGAGATAATGCGTGGGGAAGCTCCTTGCAAACAGTAAGGGTCCTCACACATAGGAGATTATCGCTAATGACTCACACACTCCCTGCTCAAACTGTCAGCTAGCAATGACTCCAGTAAAAGATAGGGTTGAGGGGTTGAGGAGCAGAGACTCGGAAGCTCACTCTCTTGTTTCGAATGATGGAAATTTGGGTGAAACATTTACCATACGTTTTCTTCCTTTAATTTATGTGGTAAACCTCTGGGTTACCCTCATGTCTGTTAGAGATAGATCTGGTCTAGGCAGCCAGAAGAACCACATCTCCAAGCAGTGGGGCTTTACCAAGTTTAATGTGGATGAATTTGACGACAGGGTAGCTGAGAGACGCCTCATCCCCAATGGCCATGGTGTCAAATACATCCCCAATTGTGATCCACTAGCCAAGTGGCAAACCTTGCACTCATGAAGGCTCAGACTGTGCTGCCCCTTCCTTAACCAAAGTCATTGATACATCATAACTTCTGTTCTCTTAAGAAACAAAAAAAGTGTGTATATATATATATATATAGTCTAGATTTTGTTGCCATAATACTGTGTTGACATTTGAAAGTCACCAAAAATGTGGATCTTACTTCTTCCTTTAAGAGGGGACTACGCCACACTCCACCGCCTACTTCTCATCCCCAGTTATAACAGGAAAAAAATTAAGTGCTTGAATAATTGACTTTCTTGTTTTAATTCCAAAATGATATAAGGCCCTTAGGTTTGGTAAGCAGTGAGGGGATCTAAGCAGTGGGAGAAACTGTGTTGAAGTGGTAATGTTAATGGAATTATCTTTGCTGCTGGATAACTGTCTGCTGTCGAGAGATAATCACCCAGGCAAAGATGAGGTCTCAAGAAAGAAAAACACTGAAGCAGAGACCTCAGTGTTTATCTTCCATGCAGTGGCATCATCTCCCCACTGGGAAACTTTGTTAACATATTTGCCAACCCCAGGCCACACAATTTCAGTTGAAAGAAAAAAATGAAGTAACTCGCACACACATGGAATTGTAAACACAGTTGTAGGCGATGGGGCTTCACTGTGATGGTCAGTGGCAAACAAGTTTTCCCTTTACTCCATCCTTCCGCCTTATGTGAGCATTTTCTACGCATGCGCTACTTATTTCATCTCCACACACAATTCCTTGAGTTGGATACTAGTAGGGAAAATAGAGTATCAAAAGGTTAAGTAACTTGGCCAAGGTCACTCAACCAGTGAGCCATGGAGTGAGGGTTTTGACCTTGGCAGATCAGCCACAGCTGTTCACAGAAAATCATCAGGCCACGCGTGTCCAGTGTGGAGCCCTGGTCTGATCTTCTTTACGGATGAATCCAGGCAGTTGTATTACTTCTACAGCTGCCACGGCTAGCTTGATTGGAATAGTTGCCAAATCTCCCATCCAGCCCTTGGTCCAGTTCTGTGTTTCTGCTTTCTTAAGAAAGTATTTGCATTCAACCCCATGCGGTCAAGACTGAGCTTTTTAACTCATCCCCAAAGGCCTTCGCATTGGACCAGTTCCCAGCCTTCTTAGGCCAATCTGTAAGCAATCACTGTCTCCTTGCTCTAGGCTCTTTCCCCAAAAACGTATTATTATGAAAATTACATATAGAAAACCTGAAAGAATATTTCAGTGCACATCTGTCTAGCTTGCACCAAATTCAACAATTGTTAACATTTTGCTGTATGTAATGACCAAATCTATCCATCTTACTATTTTTCTTTCTGAACCATTTGAAAGCTAGTTTCAGAAACCATGACACTTCAACCCTAAATGTGTCTGCATGCATCTCCAAAGAATACGGAACATTTCCTACTTGCTCACATTACCACGATCAGACCTGTGAAAATGAACAGTAATTCCTTACTGTCACCCACTCTGCAGTCCATAATCATAGTCATTTCTCTTTTTTTTTAAGTTAATTTAGATTATTTATGATAGGGAGCACATGCACATGGATGAGAGAGAGGAAAAACACCCTTGAAAGGGTCTTCCCACAGCACGACCCCCCAGCCCTCCAGTTCATCAGGATCTTGGGCACATGTGCACACACAGTGTGACTTCCAACACTTCGGATTGCTACAAGCTGCTTCACCAGGCTGGGAAATCGTCCTCATTTCTCAACTGTTCTCCAACAGTCTTTTTTTTTTTTTTTGATGGGGAGGGAAGGATTTTATTATAGGGCACTTCACTCGCCAGGAAGACAGAGAGACAGAAAGTGAGAAATCACTCTCCAGGGGGGATGGCCATGCCACAATCCCTTCTCCTCCACTCTCCTCTTGGGATCTTGGGCACACACACATATGCACCCAGCATGAGTTTAAGCCACTGGGTTTGGGACTTGAACTGCGGTTGACTACATGGGAGTCCAGTGACATAGCCATTATGGCAACTGCCGGTCCCTCCAACTGTCTCTTATCACTATTTTCTTTTAAAAAAATTTTTTTTAATGAAGTGTATTAATAATCTCTCTTCAGTTGCTTCTAATCTAAAATCTTTACCCACCATGTTTAGTTTTGAATGATCTAGTTTTTCAACAGTTAAGTTGTCTTCTATTTCTAAGGAGTGTCATTGCTCTCTATGGTCAGTTCTCAGATGGCCCTCTATTATAGAGATGAGAGTTCCAGAATTTCTATATGGGAGGGACTTGAGAGAAGATGCAACCTGGTTATAACGAAGCAGTGGGGAGGGCTTTGGCATAACGAAAACACTTCCAAAAAAAAAAAATGTGGATGATTGGGTTGTTGTGAAAATAGGGTCGCGTTTTTGCATAGAAAAACAGAAAGATATATCATGACTTTCCTGACAAGCTAGTATTTGATGTAACTACAGCACTTACCTCGACACAGTCTGCACTATGGGAGACGTGATGGACGGTAATGGTGAGGGGTGCAGCCTGAGTGGGCTGCCTCCGTGCAGACCTCGGCTTTGCTACTCAACTTGTCTAAAGTCAAGTTTCTTCACCTTTCTCTTACTCAGGTTTATCATTGACAAAAGAGTGTTGATAATCATAGCATCTGATTTACAGAGTTGTGCTGCCATGAATTAATAAACACACCAAGAAAGTGAGATCCTCACCAAAAAAAGTGGGAATTCTGCCTGGAACACAATATTATCCATAAATGGTGCCCACTACAGCTATTGATGTTCTTCTTCCACCTTCCGCACCTTCCGTTAACTTTCCTCTTCATCACTTCCTAGGACCAGTTAGCCCAGGGGACTTCTGGTTTGCTTTCAACCTCATCCTCTTCTCTTTCTACATTCCTGTTGTTTTTTTAAGCTTTTTTTTTTTTTTTTTTTGAGAGGTTTTTGCTATAGGGTGTATGCACTCACCAGAAAGACAGAGAGAGGCAGAGACAGAAAGCGAGAAATTACTCCATTCTCCTCTCGGGATCCAGGGTATGGGCATGCATGCACATGCACCCAGCGCGAGTTTTTTTTTTTTTTTTTTTGAGAGGTTTTCGCTATAGGGTGCATGCGCTCGCCAGACAGACAGAGAGACAGAGAGACAGAAAGCGAGAAATCACCCCCCAGGGGGGATGGTCATGTCGCAGTCCCGTCTCCTCCATTTTCCTCTTGGGATCTTGGGCACGCACGCACACGCACCCGGCGTGAGTTTTAAGCCACTGGGTCCGGGATGCGAACCGTGGTCGACTACGTGGGAGTCCAGCGACATAGCCATTACGCCAACTGCTGGTCTCTCTGAACTGTATTTCAAGTTCACTTTGAGTAATTGACTGGTTAGGACCATGTTTATTACTGTATCCCCAGTGTTTCATTCTGTGCCTGGTTCTTCACAGGGACTCAAAAGTGTGTTGAATCACTTACTGACTAGCCACATGAATGGATAGATAGGAACCAAAAAGCTTCAAGGGTTACTTAAGAAAAAAGTATTTTCGGACCAGAGATAACAGGTTTAATTGTATCTTAAATCAAAGGATGAATCTATGGCTCAGTGCAAAAAAGGAGGAAGTTAATTCCGGCATACAAGATAATAGAAAATAGGAGAATCAAATGGATATTGGAAAAGCTTATCAGTGGGAGGGGGGACCATCAGTTGGCATTGCAGCATGGCCATCCCCCATGGCCATGGGGGAATTTTTTGCTTTCTGTCTATCTATCTAGCAAGTGCATGTACACTATAGCAAAAATATCTCTTTCTAAAAAGAAAAAAATGCAATTAGGAATGGGTTGAACCAGTTTCTGGAAGCTGTCTATACCTTGATCATACATAAAAATTCTGGGAGAGTGATTGAGAGGATTTTAGGGAAAGGTCTCTCTCCAAACGGGTATTCTTCCATTGTCCTGAAATTCCTGTCATTAAAGTACCAGTAGAGCAGCTAGAGTTGCTTCCTGTTTTCCTACAGGTCTTTTAAACATTTCTAGAATCATTTAAAGCTTTAGTTACTACTATTACTGTCCTAATAAAGTGTGTGCATTTTATTGAACAATTGTCACCTAGATAATAATACTACCCACTTCAGAGGGATGTTAAAAACACTAAACGAAATAACATTAATAAAATGCTTAGAGCACAGTATGGGTTTATGTACTTAAGAAATAAATAAAAATAAGGTCATTGAGAGATTATGATGGAGTCAGATGAGGATAGTACTTAGAGAAGTGAGCTTTGAGGGGGATTAAGGAAGGAAAGGTAGAAGATGGAGCCTGACTCACTCAGCAAATAGGGCAGGAATCCTTCAGAGAAATTGTGGCAAGTTCAGAGGGCAAGTCACAGATTAATTCTAACTTAGAACACGCAAACAAAAACATGGGCTCATCTTCTTTTATTCCGAGCAAATAAACACATCATCACTCAGTGTGCAAGCTTATTTGTAATCATCTGGGAAAAAAAGAAATCTTGAGAGAGTCTATCCCCTATCAATGCTTCCTTCTCCCTTGAATTTTACAAGATATTTCTATTTAGGAATGGGTATGGACGTCTAATGTTTCCCTGTGCTGTCCTCTTCTTGCTTCCTTTTTGCCTCAGTTCTTCTCAGTGTTATCTCTGGTCTTTCTCTGAGTCTCCGTCATGCTTCCTTCATTAATGGAAGTGTATCCCAGTAACAGTCCCAGCCAACTGCCTCATGGTAGGCACCCAATAACCATTAATCTCCAGACTCTCGTACCCAGCTCTTCTTTTTCCTGGCTCGTGTGAACCCTTCTGTTCCATGCTCTCTGCATTTCTTTTCACTTCTAAAGTCCTTCTAGAAAGAATCTGGAAGAAAATGAAAGCAAAAGCTAAAGCACTTGAAACATTGCATAGTTCTACTTTCTACATGAAAAATCAAGAAAAATGTGTGCCGTTTTGGTAAATGTTTCTTTTTTCGGATGACAGTGGTAAGCTAATAAGTGTTCATAGGACAAACAATTGAGTTTTCACAACTTCCACTCCTCGAGCCCTTAATCTTTTTACAAAGCAACCTCTGTTACCCAACATCCAGCATGGACTTAGTGCTGGGTGATTTAGGTTGACTTAGGTTGGGTCTGTCGTATACAATTTGGAGACTGATACAAATACATTACTGTGATAAACATATCTTTGTAAGCCAGTGTGGTTGTGGAAGTATGAGACAGTTGGTGAGCTTGGGCAGAGACTGAGGGACGACTGGATACCCATGCATGTGGCAGGTACTCAGGGATGTAAGAGGGAGGAGCAGGTCTATATGCCAGAATGATGTTCTTTATGCCAGATAGAAGGTCCACAGAGCCTTTGGACCATGGACAAGAGCTAGCCCACCTAGAGATCAGGAACTAGAAACAGGCAGCATTAAAAGACAAACCAGAGTGTCCTTTTCTTTTTTCCGATGCACAAATTATATGTTAACATTGTAGAAACACTAGAAGATCAAGCTAGAAAAATTAACAAATACAATAGTATCTACAATTTTGCTATTTAGTTATAATTACTGTTCACATTTTGTTGTATATCCAGTTTTATTTCAATGTGTACGTATATTTTATACGCACACATAAGTGGGGACATAGTATGCACTCTCTCATGCATTCTTTTTTACTTAAACTGTCCTATGACTGAAAATTGTACACTGACAGCATAATTTTAAATGGCTACATGGTATTCCACTGTATAGATATGATGTCTAAGTTACTTAAACTACAATTTATTTGATCCACTTGGGTTGTTTCCAGCTTTCAAATTTTTCACTTTTATGAACAAGGCTATAGTGCACATCCTTGCCATACTTCTCTGAACACATGTCTGACTCTCTCCTAGAGACAAATTTCTAGGAAGAGATTTTCTTTTTCTTTTGTTTTAAGAGAGATTTTTTCCTATAGGTTGTGAAGAGACAGAAAACGAGAAATCATCTTCTTAGAGGATGGCCACACTGCAATCCCTTCTCCTTCATTCTCCTCTTGGGATCTTGGGCACACATGCACATGAGCCCGGCATGAGTTTCAAGCTGCCAGGCCCGGAACTTGAACTGCAGTTGATCAAGTGGGAGTCCAGTCACATAACCATTATGCTGTCTGCTGGTCCCAGAAAAGAATTTCTAGGTCAAATCACATGCATGTTTCAAGCTTAGATATTGTTTAGAGCCTAGCTATATATTGATACCATGCCCTCCAAAATCTTCAATCAAGTTTAAGTCATAACAACAGTCATATTGGATTTTTGAGACAATTTTTCAGATAGACCATACTTCATTCTGAAGAGCAGTTTGAGACTTATTTATTGCTGCTAAAAATCACGAGGTATCTTGATAAGTAAGTTGAATGAGAAACACTGACTTACAGTTAAGGTTCTTCTCTGGTGCTGTGGCCCAGGTCAGTTTATCATAAGAAAAAGAGTCCCCTGTTTATGTGGGTATAATATACGTTGATCATGGAGGCAATCGAAGACCAACAGTTTTTAAACCTTTTGAGAGGTAAATCCAGTATAAGAATACTAAGTCAAGAAAATAAGTTAGCAAAGGTAAGAATATTCATTTTTTTTATTATTGCTGCATAACAAATGATTATAAACAGTGATTTCAAAGAACACATATTTATAATCTCACAGTTTCTGTGGGCCAGGAGATACAGTGCTGATTAGCTGAGTCTTGTAAAGGCTGCAGCGAAGGTACATTCAGGGCTGTGTTCTTATCTGGAGGTTCAAGTGGGGAAAGGTGTGCTTCTGGGCTCATTTTGTTTGTTGACATTATTCATCTCTTGCACCTGCAGAACTCATAAAAGTTTGATTCCTGGAGGCCATAGGAAAGTGAGACTCTGGAGTGCAATTACTAACGAAACAGAGTCTTACATAATGTAATGTAGCCAGGGGAGCCATGTCCAACCAGTTGTACATTATTCTGTTGGTTAGAAGCAAGTCATATGCACTAACTGCGCTCAAGGGAGGGAATTATACAAGGATGTGAATTCCAGGACACAAGAATCATAGGGCCACCTTAAAGTTTGTTTATCATAGTAAACAACTTTGAAATCTCTCCTTAAAGTACTTGCCACATGAGTAATCAAGAAAGCCAAATACTTTGGAAAACGTAAATCCGGAACGCATGGACAGAAATGTATTCATTCTATAGCTCTCATTTCAAGTGGAGGTGGAGTCTATAAACAATACTTGGCCAAAGATAAACATGGCATCTTCAAAGGAGTACCTTGGAGCATGTGTTTCATGTTATCCTGGGAATTCAGTTCGACATCTCTATGACTAAGTTATTTTCTCCCCCAACTTTGTCTTGTGGAATGAGGTGGCTTTATTCCCAAACCCCTGCCATGATGACCACAGTTGAGACATTTTCCATGTGAAATTGTGCTAGCTATTTTTATATAGCTCTAATTACTATGTCTCCTAAAGATCTGGCCATGAGTTTCTACAGCCTTTATAAAAATGATAAGCCCAGCCGTAGTAGCACAATGGTAAAACAATGCTCTACAATACTAAATGCCACACTGGGGACCAGCAGTTAGTGTAATGGCTATGTTGCTGAACTCCCATGCAGTTGTCCGCAGTTCGAGTCCTGGACCTGGTGGCTTAAACTCATGTTGGGTGCATGTGCGTGCATGCCCAAGATCCCAAGAGGAGAATGGAGGAGAAGGGATTGTGGCATGGTCATCCCCCGTGGAGGGTGATTTCTTGCTTTCTTTTTCTCTCTCTCTGTCTTTCTGGCGAGTATATGCGCTCTATAGCAAAAAAAGAAAAAAAAAACCAAATATGCGCTCTATAGCAAAAAAAAAAAAAAAAAAAACAAAAAACAAAAAAAAAACCTCTCCAAAAAAAAAAAAGAAAAGAAAAAATACTAAATGCCACGTGAAGACTGGGGTTTGGGTTGCAGGTCAGTCATACATGCTGGGTCCACACTTGCATGCCTATGATCCTGACTGGCTAGAAAAGGCTGGGGCATAGGAAGCAGGGATCATGGCATGCAACCCTGTTCAGAGTGCTTCTCTACCTCTTTCTCTCATCCTTTCATTTAGGAAATAAAGAAACTTTTAAAAAATATTAAAAATACAAAGGGAGGCAGATCAACTGCCCAGTTTGAGTCCTGGGCTCACAGATTGAAAAACATGCCAGGAGCATGCATGTGCATGCCCAAAATTCTGAGAGGAGAATGGAGCAGGGATTGCAACATGGTCATTCCTCTGGAGAGGGGGTGCTTTCTCACATCTCCACTCTCCCATCTGTCTGCCTGTCTCCAGGAGTGCATGCACCCTGTAGCAAAAAAAAAAAAAAAAAAAAAATTAAAGCAATTCCCTATTGAATCCACAGTCTTATCTTTTTTTTTTTTTAACCTCTAAGGAGAGTTTATCTTCTGCATTTCACATCTTCCTCTTTAGTCCAATTAATTATTGCCTTCATTGTAAATCAGGTATGATATACTTTCTTATGAAAATGTTGCACATTTGATGCATCTTCTTATCACTGCCCATGATGAATAGTATGTGAGAGAGCACCAAAACTTGAAAGGGAAA
>NW_006206760.1:2733189-2735879 GCF_000334495.1 Tupaia belangeri chinensis
CTTACTTAACTCTTAGTCCTCATCTCTTCCTTCTGCGGTCCCCTTCCTAGACCTACATATGGAGGAAAACGAACTGGGATGGTTCACAGCTGAGTAATACACAATGAGGAAGGGATGTGAGCTAGGCACTCAACGAATGCTGCATAGATTTCTGTAAGCTTGAAGCATTTGCTTCATTAACCAAATTATTCCTTAAAGGGGGGTAAAAAATAAATTTTTCTGCATACAGAAAAGAGAGTTATGGTTGGATAAAAATATTTCAGATGACGTAATGGGCTACATTGCTTGACTCCCACATGGTCAACTGCAGTTTGAGTCTTGGACTCAGCAGCTTGAAACTCATGTGGGTGCATGTGTGTGCATGCCCAAAATCCCAAAAGGAGAGTGGAGGAGAAGGGATCCATGGTCCTGAAATGTTCCCTAGCCCCTGACTAATGAGAGGTGTGGTAAAACTGAATTTTAGTCCAACCTGGTAACTCAGGTTGTTCCAGTAAACAGTCTCTTAGAGTGAGTCACTTTTTCCAATTTATACATTCTTCCTATTTTTTTTTTCTCCAAGATGGTATCTGGGCACATGGAAGGCTCATTGGGTCATTGAGAAAGGGAGAGGCCCCTTGAGTTCTACTAGTCAGTAGTTGCTAGCTAGCTGGTGTTGAGGGAGGGGTTGGCGGGCTATTAGCCCAGACTGTTCAGAGGAAGTATGTTGGTGAAGGGTGCAGCTAGGCACTTGAAAACTGCCTTTCTCGGGAACCAGCATTAGCATAATGGCTATGTCGCTGGACTCCCACGTGGTCGACTGCGGTTCGCGTCCTGGACCCGGTGGCTTAAAACTCACGCTGGGCGCGTGTGCGTGCGTGCCCAAGATCCCAAGAGGAGAATGGAGGAGAAGGGATTGCGGCGTGACTATCCCCCCTGGGGGATGATTTCTCGCTTTCTGTCTCTATGATGTCTCTGTCTGTCTGGCGAGCGCACGGGCCCTATAGCAAAAACCTCTCCAAAGAAAAAAGAAAAAGAAAACTGCCTTTCTCACTTGAACAGGGCTCACAGTTCTCCCTGCTGACTCAGCCCCACAGGCCAGTCCTACTCCAGGCTTTCTGGAATCTAGCTGAGATTTCTTTTCAGGCCTCAGCTTGGTGGAGGGGCTCATCATTTGCCCACTGTGACCATTCTAGGGCCAGGCACTGGCAGGATTCTCTGGAAGAGAGTCTGTGGCTCCACCCTATCTTTTATTCTCTTGTCCGGACCAAGACAGAAGCCTGAGAATAATGCAGAGGAAGTACTACATTGTTCTACTGATCTGGTTGACTGGACTCTCTGAACCATGCAGAGGTTTGGGGGGTAGAGAAAGGAAGGCAGGGGACAGAGACTGGAGATGGAGTAAAGGTTTTAGTATGACGAGGAAAACAGAAGAATATTGAGAGGAAGTTCCTTTGCCCCTATCCCATCTGTAATATTGTTCTTTGAATATGTAGCCCGTGATACTGAGGAAGGGATAGGGACAAAGTATGATAGCAAAAAGACAAATCCAATAGTAAGCATTAAGCTCTAGACCAGTGCTACCCAATAGAACATTCTACCTGGTGGAGATGGTCTGTATCTGTATCGCCCACCTCCGTCACCACTAGCCACGTGTGACTACTGAGCACTTGAATGGGAATTAGTGCTACTGAGAATCTGAACTTTTAATTTAATTAATTTAATTAAGCGGGGGTCCTGACTAGCTGGAGAGTGGGGGAATCTGTATAAGCACATGTGGAATAGTGGCTCATACAGTGCAACGTTACACCCTAACCTTTCATGGTCCTGCCTTGGTGAGGCCCATGGATTCCTTCTCAAATGAATATTTTTAAATGCATAAAACATAATATATAGGATAACAATGAAAGACAATGAATTTAATATTTATATTGTTATTTAACTTTTCATTGCAGTTTTAAATATTATTTGATTTACATCTTTTTCTTGGTACAGTATTCTATGAACTTCTTGATTAATGCATTAAATATCATTCTAGCAGAGAGACTAATAAGTACTATAATTTTGAACCAGTGATGAGCATAAACAATATTGTGAAGTATTTGATAGAATGTGAAAATATCCATGGTTTATTTTGATGACAAAGTCTCATAGTATTTTCTTGCTGAAATTTTCTTGCTTACTATCGGATTTGTCTTTTTGCTATCATACTTTTCCCTACCCCTTCCCCAGTATCATGGGCTACATGTTCAAATAGCAATATTAGAGATGAGATGGGGCAAAGGGGCTTTCTTCCGAGATCCTTCTGTTTTCTTTCTGAAAATACTACTAAGGTTTGGGTTCAGTTCAGAGTTAGTTCAAATAAATATGTAATTTTTTTTTCATCTAAGCTCGCAGTGCTGTGAGCTTTGTTCATAAATATGTTGGGGATACATAGACACAAACTGAAAATCTCCACCATGGAATTATATAAATAAGACGGGTCAATGAATAAGGTTAATTTGTTCAAGAAATAGTTACGAAATGTCTACGTGCCAGATATCATTCTAGACACCTGAGTCGCAGAGTAACTAAGACAGACAAAATTAAAGTTTTCAGCAAGCCTATGTTTTAGGTGGAGAAGGATGATGAATCAACAGGCAGATAATTTCAGATAAGTGGTATAAAGAAAATATAATAAGGTAGTTTGATAGAAGATGATGTGGAGGGAAAGA
>NW_006206760.1:2735910-2762387 GCF_000334495.1 Tupaia belangeri chinensis
TTTTAAATTGGATTATCAGCAAGATTTCTTTAGAAAGTGACATTTGAGATAAGGTTTGATTGAAAGAAGCCAGTCACACCAAGTCTGGAGACAGAACCTTCTGAGAATAAGTCCTGTAGCAAAAGGCCCTATAACCATTGGGCCGTAGGAAAAGTCATGTCATCCCTTCTGTTTTTCTATGCAAAAACGTGTCATGATTTTTCCAGCCACTCAATACAATGAGTGGGCAAGATTGGAGTGGTATCCAATCACAAGGAGAGATCATGGAAGGCAGAGAAATTAGATTTTAATAATCTGCTTAAAGTAAAAGGAATATCACATGATCCTCTCCATTAAAAAATGAATTAAACAGGGAAGTGGAAGCAGAGAATGCATGCAGTAGGTTGTAGAAATCATTCAAGTGAGAACCCATAGTGGCTGGTGACTCAGGACACCATAATGCAGGTAAAGAAAAGTGAACCAACTCAGAGCATTTTCTCAGGGAAAGCTGATAAATGACATGTCAAGAACATGGGATCCCAGAATGACTCACAGCAGTGTGATTTACTGAGGTAGAAGAGTGGTCGAAGAGGTAGACTTGGGGACAGAGTCAAACTTCTATTTGGGCTTTATGAATGCTTCTTAGGTAACAGAGAGAAGATGTTTGACTATATCAGTCTGAAGCTTGTTGGAGAGGTTAGAACTGGTGCAAGAAGTGTTGGAATCACCAACAGAGAGAGGGTATCAAACCCTGGGATTGAGTGAAACCAACCAAGAACAGTGTTTGGACAGAAATGAAATGGTTAGGTGTAAAACTTAAGGACATCGAGTATGAGTTAGTTTTTTGATTAGTTATTGTGTATCTGTTCTTTCTCTGGACTCTCAGATTGGCATGTGCTTCCAAAGGCAGTACCAAACCCTCTAACCAAAAACAGCTCCTCTATTAATTAAATTGACTATGGGTTAAGGTGATCACAAAGACCTCTATGATATAATTGCCATTCTTCTTTGTTGGTTTCAGACATCCTTGAATCTCATTCCTTCATTTGAAGAATCCCCTTACTTTATGAGTCCCACCCTCCTCTGTACATTTCCAGGGAGCAATCTCACGGAGAGATCTGGGCTCTCTTTCTTAGAACACATTCTCCACGCCCGGCTTGCTGTCTTTCCTGGAGATTCTATGAGCTACTTATTATCCTTTAACAAATTCCTTTTCTGCTAAACTGTTGATGTTTGGGTTTCCCAGGAAACAGACTCCCAGGCAGAGGTTTGTGTGTAGGAGGATTGGCAGGAGTGCCTTCAGGATCAACATCTGTGAAGGGTGAGGGATGCAGGAAAGGCAGAGGAGAACTTGAACTTTGTTGAAGTTTCAGTAGAATCTTCATCTGATCCCATGGGGAGTTCTAGAACTGGGAAGCCCTTTAGAGTTGCGCTGAATCAACCAAAAGGCCTGTTTTTTTTGTTTTTGTTTTTGTTTTTTTGCCTCGCCTCCCCCCAAGTCACTGGACACAGGTTGCCCCAGCGAGGGGACACATTCTTGGGTGAGGGGACTCTCGTAGACTAAGAGCCATTCCTGGTCATGGATGCAGACGAGACCTGCCTCTAGTACTCACAGTCTCCACAACCAGCTTCATAGTTTGCAAACCCATCCTTTCCCTGGATTCTAATAAAGATCCAATTGCTGTCTTCATAGTTTGAATGAGAAACTGAGGTTCAGAAGTAGATGAATTTGTAGAAAGAGATGGAGGTGAAACTCTAGTTCTATGATTTCATATCCTATTTATTTGCTTGCACCATGTTGAACATTGCAGAGAATAAACCAGCCTCAAGGACAGATGAGCTATCCAAGAGCTTGAGAAGGACCTAGACAGTTTTAAAGTTTCGAAACATGTGATCATGGGTTTGGAGCCTGACTCAACCAGAAACCTGCCCAACTCATGTGCAGCTGGGGACCTGACTAGCCAGAGGGTGGGGGAAGGGGATTGTGACATAATGATGTCCTCTCACTCTTTTTCTCTCTGCTTCCCTCTCTCCCTTCCTCAAGAAATAAAATAAATTTTTAAAATATTTGAAGCTCATCACTTTTGGATGAGTTCTCACAAGCTGAGATTTAGCTAAGATTTGGGAGCTACAGATTCCAGTTGGAGCCACCATTAGGAATGTTAACCTTCTCCCCTGGGTAGGAGGAATTTGGGGGGAGCCCACTGATCAGCAACCAAAGCCCCATGCTAGATATTTTTTTGTTGACAGTAAGCATCCACTCCTGCCTTTGTTTATGTTCCCTTCTAGGGTCTGGAAGGCAGCCAGAGTTCTGGGGGAGATATAAATCCTGCCAGTGAAATGACTTTCATGATATTTAAAAGGCGGAAGAGAGTTAGAGGTTGTTTGCGTATAGCAGTGGCAGTGGATAAGCAAACACCAACAGAATTAAGCAGCATTCCACTTCCTGATCACAGGAGGATGGAACAGAGGTGGCAGTAGCAGCAGGTGTTCCAACCTCTAGCTTGTAGCTACTGGGGTCGATCTTGAAGACCAAAAGACTGGGAGGTATCCCTTGATTTCTACTCTTCCATGCCTTCCAAAAATGTTGTAGGCATTTAATTTCTGGATTAAGCTAATTTCTTCTTGTTTGTACTTCTTAAGGTTTTCTTCTTCCTGCTATTGAACTCGATAAAGCATCCCAAGCAGGAAGCCAGATTCATTGACTCCACTTTCCACATCCACGCATGATCCAACCAGAGGAACAGTGCTCTGTAACAGACAGCAACATGGACTGTACCACACAACAAACTGTCCCTAAGTGTGAGTGACCCCTCCAGGGAAACTAATGGCAAGGGGCCAATTGGGAATTGCATCTTTGAAAAGAGACAAAGAAGAAGAAGAAGAAGAAAAAGAAGAAGAAGAAGAAGAAGAAGAAGAAGAAGAAGAAGAAGAAGAAGAAGAAAAGAAAAGTTTGCTTATTCCATAAAAAAAAGACAGAGAGAGAGAAACAGAGGGAGACACATATCCCCAACAAGATCTTCATGCCACAACACACCTTCAATCTCAACTGGACCACATTGTGTGCATTTGTGAATGCACCTGTTGTGTACAAGGAGGTCCCTGGCCAGGAACCCAGCACCTTTCCCATGTAATTATAGTCACATTACCATATACCACCACCTGGACCCAGGCATGACTTCTTGAGACAAGTGGACTTGGAATGTTGTCTTGCTACGGATTGTAATATTCAACCTTTACAACCATGGTGCTTGGTTTTCTACCTTTTTCATGGAGTGGTAGTGTGTGGAATCCCACCAGGATACTTCCTGGGCTACTGTATTGACAAGATGTTTCTCTAACAAACCAGACGTGCAGGAGCTCATGGCTGTTGGCAATTAGCCAAGTGTCAACCAGCGTTTCAGGCACCAAAAGCAAAGTAAATAAAAGAAAACCTCTTTATGGGCACCATGAATCCCAGTCCCCAAGGGATGTAAAAAAGCAGCACATTTTTGGATATTAAAAGTAGCCATCCAGGGGAACCAGCAGTTAGCGTAATGGCTATGTTGCTGGATTCCCACGTAGTCGACCGCGGTTCGTGTCCCGGACCCGGTGGCTTAAAACTCACGCCGGGCGCGTGTGCGTCCGGGCCCAAGATCCCGAGAGGAGAATGGAGGAGAAGGGATTGCGGCGTGACCATCCCCCCTGGGGGGTGATTTCTCGCTTTCTGTCTCTATGTCTCTCTCTGTCTGTCTGGCGAGCGCACGCGCCCTACAGTGAAAATCTCTCCAAAAAAAAAAAAAAAAGTAGCCATCCAAAAACAAAAAGACTCTTTTCAAACAAAGAAGTTATTTTACCGAGGAGGAAGGGGCCAAAGTTGCGAATAATCTTTAGCTCTGCAAATTCAAGCCTGAAACAAACACTCAAGGACAGTCTGTCCACAAATGTAGAACCCAGAACACAGAATGAGCACAATGTAAGAAGGAATTAATGTAACGTACAGGCACCTTGATCTTTAACAAGAATCACTAGAATACCCAGTTTCAACTTCATAAGGCTGTTTCCATGTTCCAGGCAACAGCTGGTCCCACTTCATTGCTGTGGGTACAATGAGTTCTAGTAAATACTGTGTAATAGATGGATTCATATGCTCCATCCTTTTAACAATCTTCTTAATTAGGGTGCTGTCCTTTTAAGCAAAGCATTTATATAGTTATTTTATTGTATTGGAATATAGCATTAGCTTCAATCAACTTAATATAATTTTATGGGTTTTTTAAAAAAATTGTTTTACAGTGGAGGGAATTTATTTTATTATTAGGATGGAGCTATTCCCATGAACATTGAGTCAGTGATAGAGAGACTTATGAATTGCTGTTAAGAAGGGAAGAACCTAAAGACGTAGTTGACGGTGGTGGCTCTGCCACTTATTAGCTTCACTTCCGAGAATTTCAACTTCTTCATCTATAAAACGGGTCAATAGCTTCCTTACCTACCTTACGGATCAACAGTGAACATCAAATAAAATACCATGCATGAATGGGCTTTGTAAAACATTGACAGTTATGTGCAAATCAAAGCCTTTAACTCTTCTTTTAGAAGCTCTTGTCCTCACATTCCATGTGGATAGAGTACTGGTGCGTGAGTTTTAGGGGCACTAAGAACTTTCAGGGTGCATTTTTTTTGGGGGGGGAGAGGTTTTTGCTATAGGGCACGTGCACTCGCCATAAAGACAGAGACAGAAAGTGAGAAGTTACCCTCCCAGGGGGGTGGCCATGCCACAATCTCTGCTCTTTCATTCTCCTCTCAGGATCTTGGGCACGCATGCACACATGCACGGCCTGAGTTTATTTAAGCCACTGGGTCCAGGACTTGAACCACGGTCAACTACATGGGAGCTCAGCGACATAGCTATTACGCTAACTGCTGGTCCCCCAGGGTGTGTAGACTGTTGAGAAAAGATTATGGGGGATAAGCAGAGATGAGAACCTCAGGCATTTGGAGAGTGAGTGAAGAGAGCCAAAACAGTATAGGACGGGGGTGGGTTAATCAGGTGTTACTTATGGGCACCTGCTAGCATTCTGATACCTAAGTCTGCATGTCCCTTAGTTAATACCGAGTTGTTTTCCAGGCCTCCACCCATTCAGCCTTGCCCAAACCTCATTCTTCCATGCATTAGAATTCAGATAAATAATTCTTCACTTTAGCAAAAGGGTGTTCTGAAATGGTCTCTCTGTACCCTATAGCCCTAGGACTCCATTTATTGAGGTCAGATGTTCTTTTTTTTTTTTAAATTATTTTGTTTAACATTTATTTATTTATATTATTATTATTATTCTTTTCCAGTTTTGATCAGAGAAAGACAGAAAGAAAGTGAGAAAGCAAGCCACCAGGTCCGAGACTCGAACAATGGTTGGTCATGTGGGAATCCAGCACCTTAACCACCACGCCAAGGTCAGAGATTCTAATCTCCCTTTTGATGTAGATAAAATGAAAGATGGCCTATATGAGGTTTCAGCTACCCATGCAAAGTAGAGTTAGATTTATCTTTGGAAGTATTATTTCCAAATTGGACAAAGATTTATGAAGAAGACCCTCCTATCTTTTGGATGATACCACATCATCATTACTCCAGTATAGTAATAGTAATAAATTTGCATCATTATCTTTATTACTATGCATTGTAGAGCCAAAGGAATAGTCATCCCCTTTCAAATCATGAAGTCCATGGTGTTTTCCCTGACACGTTCAGTAAGAACATTCAATTATTTCAAGCCATACTTCTTTCTTTCTTTCTTTCTTTCTTTCTTTCTTTCTTTCTTTCTTTCTTTCTTTCTTTCTTTCTTTATTCCTCCCTCCCTTCCTTCCTTCCCAGAGGAAGTGAATGAGGAAGAGAGCGTGCGAGGCAGTCCCCAGCAGAGTCTTGATGCTGTGACCCACTCCCACCCTTGGCCAGCCCCAGGTCATTGTCACATACGTGCCCGGAGTGCTCAGGGAGCTCTCTGGACTCGAACCTGCCATGCCCGTGTTGGTCAGCTTCTTCAAGCAGCATGGTTTACCGTTGCCCTGCTGTCTGGCCCCTGGTTTACCCACTTCTTTCACACACATCCGAGTTGCAGTGCACTGTCCAGTACACGAGCTGGGAGGCAGTAGCAGGAGGGTAGAACGATCACTGCATGTAGTCAGGAAGTTAGGGTTAGGGCCAGCCCTGCGGCACGGCAGTTACGTACCGCACAGTGGAGACCAGATCCCGCAGGGCCAACCAGGGCTTCCAAAACTATGCCAGGTATACACACATGCCCAAGAGTCTAAAGGAGGAAGACTTGGAGGAAAAAGGATAGCAGCATGACCAGTCTGTTGGGATATGTTCTCTCTCTCTCTTTTTCTCCTGTACTTATAGGAAACCCCTAGCTCCCCCATTAAAAAAAAAAGAAGAAGTGTGGTTCTGATTGTGAATTTAACAGCTGGGGGAGTCAGAGCTATTTACTTCATCTACTGGGCCTTAGTTTACCAAGCTCTGAACACGGCCATTAACACAGTTATCAATAAACAAGTGGCTTCCTAGAACTGGCTAACATTTAACAACCTGCTTGACACACACACTCAAGTGGGCTCTTGCTACCGGCACACAGCAGGTTCTGGCCAGGCCTCCCCTGCAGGCTTCTCCCAGGGATGAAAGCAACAGTGACCCCTGATCTCTGCAGGTGGGCTCGCTCCTGGGACAACAAGGAGGTATATAGATATATCTTTAGAAGTATAATTTTCCAACTTGAAAGGCAAAGATTTACGAAATAGGTCCTAATGCCTTTTGAATGACACCGCATCACCATGACTCCGATATAAATTAATATCATGTTCTTCATCATTATGCATGATAGAACCAAAGGAATGTTAATCACCTTTCAATGATACATTCCATAAGAAAACGAAGTTATAGCAAGCTCAGCTGTCTTACCTACTTCCTTAAAAAAAAAAAAAAGGTTAATTATTTATTCAATGAGGGAGTAGATGAGGAAGAGAGAGCGAAAGAGACAGCCCCCAGTCGTCTTGCTGCTGTGACCCATGTCCCACCTCAGCCAGTTCCTTCTTTGCAACTCACCCTGAGGAGGAATCAGGAACGGACTGATTCCTGAGAAAGCCCACAGACATTATGGTAGTGAAAGTCCCTTCACAAAGGAACCATCAGCCTCTATCACACATCGACCTTTCTCTCCGCTTGAGAGTAGATCCTTCTAAGAGCAGTTAATTCTGAAAGTCCACTCTATGTTGCAAAAGTACTTCTTGAAGATGAAAACAGGGCTGGACCATCTATATTTAAGGATACTCTTACATTGCAAAATATTTGGCTGCTGAGGGTTTCATCTCCCTTCTCATAAAGCTTTCCCCCTCTAGGCTATCTACTCTGTTAATTATAAACCCATCCGTCAAACCAAGCCTAGTGAGACAATAGTTGAAAAGCAGTTGGAAATAGAGGGATTGAGCGATGGCGGGTTTCCAGATCACAGAGTCAACACTCCGAAACGCTTTATAAGATGGCATATTTTTTTCCTCCCTCAGCCCGGATTATTTCTTAGTGTTCCTGATTCTGCTGGCAGGAATCCTGTCGAATTCAGGAAAACCATATGAAACCCATCCTGGGTGTTGCCAACATAAATTGTTAATCATATCAGATGCAGCACCGAAGAACGTTCCATCAGAGTCAATTTGCTGTTCTGTATCTGTTCCCCTTGGCTTCATTCAGGATCTGCCAAGAGAAGAGGAAGCCCACAGTGTACCTGTCACTTCTTGTTATCAGCCGGAGGACAGAGGGCTGTGGGGAGGGCTCCTGGGGTCAGGATGAGGGTATCCCTATCACTGTCATTAAACGAGAGAAGTTTAGTTGATCCCAGCTCAGTTTCAAATATCCCTCTGTGGATGTTAGGATTTGGGGTTCCTCAACTGGATCCATTACCACTTAAGAGCATGAGACCCCTCTGAAAAGTCAATGTGCACAGAGCAGGGATGACCAACAGAATTTGGACCTGCATGTTTGACAGCACCTTCTTTAGAAGTGAACGTTATACCGGGACCAGCAGTTAGCATAATGGCTATGTCACTGGACTCCTATGTAGTTGACTACGGTTCAAGTCCTGGACCCGGTGGCTTAAGTTCACGTCGGGCGCATGTGCGTGCATGCCCAATATCCTGAGATCATCACACATAAGAAGTCTGGAAGAAGTATAGTTCCTAGATTAAGTTAGATGCTCAATGGCATCACAAGGGCTGACAGTTCTTCCTAGCTTTGGCTCTGCCATCCTCTGTGTTTGGGCTCTGTCCTCAGCGTGTCCCCTCGTGGTTACACAATGTCACTGCCTCAAACAGCCTGTCCTCATGCAACGATATCTAAAGGTTTGAAGAGAAAATGTGCCCCCCTTGGGTCCACTCCAAGGGTACAGAAGGCCTTCAAGAACATTTTCTATTAAACTTTCTATCCCATAGCAACAGCCAGAATGCACCCAGTCACCCCCCACCCCGGAAAAGAATCACCATGTAAATCAGTCAGATTGCATCACTGTAGACCTCAGAAGCAGGATTCCAGCTGACAAAACAGAAAAGGAATTTCTGTTCAATTTTTCTTAACTGCCAGTGGGAACACGCACTCACCACAGAGAGAGAGAGGAAAAAAGAGAGAGGAAGAGAAAGAGAAAGCATCCCTAATGGGATATGGTCATGGTGCAATCCTTCTTCCTCCATTTTTCCATCCCCTTAGGAGTTGGGGCACACACACACGCATGCATCCAGAGATTTTTTTTTTTTTTTTTTTTTTTATGATTCTGGGGCTGAGAGTCGAACTATGATCAGTCATGTAGGGTCCAGCTCGAATGTAGAATACTTAACCACTGCACTATGGGGCTGGCTTGAAAAGCATTTTCTTTAAAAGATATTGGCCATTACCCACTAGTCAGTCTTAGAACCAGTGAAAGGAGGGCCACCGATGTGCAACTTGCGATGTGATACAACATAAGCACCTAGCACCTCCTGGGAAATATTCGCATAAAACCACGCACCTGCATGAATTGAATCTGAATGTTACCAATTCTCTAGCTCCAACCACCACTTTAAAGAAAATACGAGGGGTAGAAGAACTAGCAAGACAATGCCATAACGAAAAAACCCTGTCAGTCCAGTGTATAGTATATTCTATGAAGCAAATGATCTGGGTTTTCCAATAAAACAATAGCATTTTTTTAAAGAGAGACTTTGGTTGTAGGGTACATATGCTTACCAGAGAGACAGAAAGCAAGACATCACCCTCCAAGAGGATAGCCATGCCACAGTCCTTTCTCCTCTGTTCTCCTCTTGGCATTTTGGGCACACATGCACCTGCGCCTGGTGTGAGTTTCCAGCCTCTTGTCTAGACTTGAACCGTGGTTGGCCATGTGGGGGTCCAACAACGTAATCATTATGCCATCTGCTGGTCCCAATAATAGCATTTTTTTTTAAAAAAAGAGTGGAGGCATATTAGAATAAGAGAGACTTAAAAGACAGAACAAACGAATGCAGTGGTATGAGCCTTTGTGAACCAAGTTAGCCCAGTATAAAAAGACATGTATGAGACAATCATGAAATTTCAAATATAAAATGGGTATTAGATAATATTAGAGTATTAAATGTATTAGTTGTTGTGCTTTAAAATGGCATGGTAAGATGTTTATTGGTGAAATGACAAGGTATCTGCTATTTGCTTTAAAACCCTAGAGAAAAAAGTGGGGAAGGGGTTAGATAAAAATAACATTGATTAAATTGTTGGTGATATTTGAAGATAGGGAGGTTAATGGAGGTACATGGAAGTTAATTTTAAGATACTCTCCATAGAACCAGCAGTTAGCATAATGGCTATGTCGCTGGACTCCCATGTAGTTGACTGTAGTTTGAGTCCCGGACCTGGTGGCTTAAACTCACCCTGGGCGCGTGTGCGTGCGTGCCCAAGATCCCGAGAGGAGAATGGAGGAGAAGGGATTGCAACGTGGCCATCCCCTCTGGGGGGTGATTTCTCACTTTCTGTCTCTCTGTCTCTCTTTGTCTTTCTGGCGAGCGCACACGCCCTATAGCAAACAGCAAACAAAACAAAACAAAACAAAACCCTCTCCAAAAAAAGGAAAAAAAAAAAGATACTCTGCACTTTCATGTGTCTTTCAAGCTGTCTACAGTGCACTGTGAAATTTAGATAGATGCCACATAGCTCACAGTAGTTGACAGGGGAGTGATGTTAAGAACTGGGCTGGAAAGTAAGCTCCTGATAAAGCCCTCAAACTAAGCCCCAGAATGGGCCATCCCTGTAAGTTCTACCCCACTGAGCACTGGGAGACCCCACTGCTCCCAACCCATGCCTCCAGAAACTCATCTTTGAACCCAGAAGGGAACTGAAAGCTAGATGCTTTCAGCCCTCCTCTGAGCCAACCCAAGCGCCCCACAGAGCTGCATCCTCACAATGCCACTTCTGGACTGTTCCGACGCTGGTTCATCTGACAGGTGGCACCTGTATTGTGTCCTCACTGGAAGGGAGTCTGATTTTACATTCTGGCTCTTCCATTGGCCAGACAGCATTCACGATACTACTATGTAGGGCACCCCAATTTTCCCCACATATAGAAAGGCTATCCAAAAGAGGATGGCAGAGCCATACCCATGACAACCATCCAATATTCACTATGCCTGATCTTCACAGATACAGGTTTACCCTAGGGAGGAACTCAGTCTTTCCTGAAACAGATGGCACCCAACACCTGATAAATACAGGGCTCTGGGAGCAAGGAAGAAAGGGTAGGGGCAGCTATTGGACAGGTAACCTACAGTGCATGTCTGTGCATCCGCATGGCATGGCAGGAAGGTCTCTAGTGAGCAGATGTGTTAGCTGCAGAGCCTTGGGTTAGTTACTTAACCCGTCTGCCCTCAGGTTGAGTAAGAGAAAGAGACATGGCTTAGATCAGTGATTTCCCTTATTTTTTTAAATTAATTAACTTATTTACATTTAATCACACCTTTACAGTCTACATTTCTTTTTCCAGCACAAATACTATGCATGTCAGTCAAGCCAGAGATATCATTCTATAACTGATCAGCAAATAGCCTTTCTTTTTTTTTCTATTAAGCATATTTTTACTTGTTTTTTCTTCCTCCTTCCCCCCTCTCCCTTCCACACTAAACTTTTTTCCTATATTTTATTGATTCACAAAATACCTTAAACTAAAAATGTGTACAAAGCTGGAATCTAGTGACAAGTGCACTGCAATTTTCTTCTGAAACCGTTTTTTAATTATTTAATTAATTTACATCCATTCCCTGAGCATTGTCACAGCATATCAAAATGTGATTTCCTGTTCAGAATATACTGTGCAGTGGCTTAATTGTACATGCTATCGTTAATAATTTCCCATTTCTAGTTCCATATACAATACATACAGGTGTATATATATAACCCCTATTTTTCACCCTCTGCCATTTCCCACCCTCCTGTGATTTCCCTTCTTCTCTCCCTTCTTCTTCCTTTCCCCTCCCTTCGCTCTTTCTTTTTCCTTTTTTTTTCTCTCTCTCTTTCTTTCATTCTTCCTTTCTTTATTTCACAGAAGACATGCTTTTGACCTCAGCTAACCTCAGGTAAAACACAATCGACAAACTGCCAGGCTGTCACCATGGTGGCGGAGCAGGAGCAGGCATGGCGGTGGGGTTACGGGGAGCTCTCACAGAGCTGTCGGCTTCCCCCTTTCTGTACCTGAGAGGAGGCCTTGGGAGCTCCACTGTGGTTTTAAAAGAGTTGGACTTGGTAATAGAATACTAGTATTCTATTACTTAGTCATTGCTCCTTGGATCAGTTCATACTCCAAACTTGGTCTTACATTAACAGAGCAAATTGTTCTGTGAAAAATCCTCAGGCGGGATGGCCATGCTGCAATCTCTTTTCTTCCACTTTCCTCTCAGGATTTTGGGCATGCACACACATGCTCCAGGTGTGTTTTTCAAACCACAGGGTCCAGGACTCAAACCGGGCAGTAGGCCATGTGGGATCCAGCCGCCCTAACCACCACACCATCACTTGGACTTTATATCATAAGACACGAATACAATTTTAATGTTCTGAGAAATTATTATCCTTGTTAACGGTCACTGGTGCTTGTACCCACAGAGATTGACTTGAGAGTGGGTTCCTCTGGGATAAGGGAGGGGATACAGGAGCCTAGTTGAGGCCTCTGGCACCTAGAAGCATTTTGAACAATCCAGGGATGCAGCAAAAGCTGCATCTCTTACCATATCCCCCGTCC
Source organism: Tupaia belangeri chinensis (assembly GCF_000334495.1). Taxonomy (NCBI): domain Eukaryota; kingdom Metazoa; phylum Chordata; class Mammalia; order Scandentia; family Tupaiidae; genus Tupaia; species Tupaia belangeri. Next base: position 2,748,168 of record NW_006206760.1, read on the forward strand.
GCTACTGTATTGCTTCAAACACCGATTTTCAAACTCTCTCTCCTATTTCCCCATATCCTCTCTTTTTTACTCCACCCATCTTCGGTGCACAGTTCAGCATCTGTGCTAGTTAGAATCAGTGGAAAATCACACAGACGAATGATATTCCAGGAAAGGCTCTTATCACCCATGCTGATGTGATCAGCATTTTTCTTACAAGAATCAGACATGTCAGAAGACATTGTGATGTTATGATGTCTCTTTGATGGTCTTGCCTGACACAAAGAAGAGAACAAAGGTTAAAACCAAAACAAAAACATTTAGCATTCTGCAATGGGCAGTTGTGTGGAACACAGTCAGGCTCACACAGGGTTCATCTCTTCTTGCATTTGCTAGAAGACAAAGTGGCCTGTCAGTTTATCGTGTCTCTCCTCTGCCTTTCAAATCACACGGAGTGTTTTAACTGGAAAAGAGCCGAACTACACTCTTCTGTAATTTGTATAATTGGAAAGCAATACACTCAAAGATCTAAAAAGAGCCTAATAAAGAAAGTGTCAAACAATGGCTCACTCTAATTAATAACCATTTATAGCTCCCATTTGCTAAAGTGCTTTGCAAATGTGATCCCCTTTTAGTGTAAAGCATATTCATTTTGTGAGTAGAACATCATTTCATTTGTGAGAATGGGAATTATGTGTGGCTTTTAACCAACCTGAAGGTATTTAGTACTACAAGAGTTCATCTTTAGGAAGGACAAAGTACTGGGACCAGCAGTTGGCATAACGGCTATGTCGCTGGACTCCCATGTAGTCGACCATGATTCAAGTCAGGACCTGGTGGTTTGAACTCATGCCAGGTGCATGTGCGTGCGTGCCCAAGATCCCGAGAGGAGAATGGAAGAGAAGGGATTGCAATGTGGCCATCCCCCCTAGGAGTGATGTCTCATTTTCTGTCTCTCTCTGTCTTTCTGGCGAGCGCACGTGCCCTATAGCAAAAGCCTCTCAAAAAAAAGAAAGAAATGACAAAGCACTCTAAAGAGTTAATTTGCTCTACAGTTTAAAAATCTAATCTCACCAGAAGAGTAACTTTTATTTCCTCTAAATTTCTTTCTTTCTTCCATGAGCAAGAGAGAGAAAGCACCTCCATGGGGGTCTTGATACCACTATCCAGCGTTAGGCAGTCTAGGATCAAGGGCATGGGCCTGCCCAGCATTCTCAGGGAGGTCTCCAGAGGTGAACTCAAAACCTTCCCATGTGGCTCAGCATCACATAACAACCATACCACCACTTGGTCCCCAGGAGTTAACATTCTATTTATTTCTCATCAGTGGAAGATGAAACATGGAGGGGAAAAAGCATTCAGCATGTACATGACATATTAAGGCCATTATGGTGTTTAAGGTTCTCAATGTTGGCACTGTTTAGGTAAGTCATGACTTGACTTTTGTGATTTATCGTCTTAAGTAACAAGCTGCTCTAAATAGAACCGGCCATACGATTATTGAGTTCCATCTGCGGGAAGTTTCTAAAGATATAGCTAAGACTAATAGTTTTGTGAATAGCATGAAATGTTTCATATTTGTCCTGCCAGGGACAAATGTCATTTTCTGAGAGGATTACTGGTATGTTTCCTAACTTCTGACGAGCGTGTAGGCATCTTTGTTTGAAGTTTGTTTTTCAGAGGCATGGCCATGTTGGAGTTGAGATGTGGCAGTCTGAATGCTGAATCAGTGGCCAAGGGAAAAGCCTATGGGGGCTCTGATTGAGTCTTACTACTACTGTGGCCCCTCCAGAAGGCAGAAGAATGGCACCCTCTTGTACCATCAACATTTTGCTATTAAAATTTCCAAACATACAAATGGTGAATACCTGTATATCCACCGCTATATTCAATTATTAATTTTTTTTTTTAATTTTTGCTGTAGGGTGTGTGTGTGTGTATAGACAAAGAGAGAGAAAGAGAGAGAAAGAGAAACAAAATGAGACCGTCACTACCACCACCACCACCACCCCAGTTGGATGGCCACACTACAATCCCTTCTCTATTTTCCTCTTGGGATTATGGGCACACATGCACATGTACCCAGCATAATTTTTAAGCTGCTAGTTTCAGGACTCAAACTGTGGAGCTGGTCATGTGGGATCCAGCACCTCAACCTCCACGCTATCTGCTGACCCTATTAATACTTTTTATCTTTACTTTATCACATAACTATCCATCTAACAATCTAATTTATTTTTTTTTAATTTATTTATTAATTCATTTATTTTTAATTTGACCGGAGAGAGACACAGAGAGTGAGAGAAAAGGAAACTGAGACTCAAATCGGGGTCAGCCATGTGGGAGTGTCCAGTGCCTTACCACTACGCCACCTGCTGGTCCCTCTAATTTACTTTTTAAATAAAAATCAAGTAACTTACAAAACTTATCATAACCCCTTATAAACACATATAATTACCTAGAGTTCTGTACTGATTGAAAGTTGGCTATGGCTTTTTTTTGTAAAATGTGTGTACATTGAAATGTTGGATCACTGGAAAAGTCATGACTTATTTTTGCATAGAAAAATGTAGAAAAATACATCATGACTTCGCCCATGACCCAAAATATAATCTTAAGTGTTTCATTTGAAAAGTGCCTGTACTGATGCATCTGAATAAATTATCAAACACAGATAGCGGTTTGACGTGTGTGTGTGTGTGTGTGTGTGTGTGTGTGTGTGTGTGTGTGTGCTTGAGTATATGTGTGCTTTTTCCTCTTGTATTGTCTCAAGAATGTGTATTTCCTGTCCTAAACTTCATAAAACCCAGCTCAACATTATTTTACCAGTATTGTGGTTGTAAATTACCTCCAGAGAAAGTTTTGATATCAAGTGGAATCTAGTCTTTGGTTGATTGAAGTGATTTCTGTACCATTTTCATTTGCATCTTTGCAACTCTTTAGGGGGTAAAGGGATATTGGCAAGACTTTTCCATATGTGTTTGAAAATTATCTAACCAAGACCAAGCAGACATTAAAATATAACCCCAAGCAAACAGGAAACTGACTTTTTCTTTCGGGAACTTAGTCAAAAGCCAATGTTTTGTGGTTTGTGTGAAGGTTCCTCCCACAAGGTTCAGAAATTCATGTTATATTTTCAGTCTGCCATTTTCCTCTTTTTCCAGGCTACTAGCAAGTATATCCTTCACTTTTTTTTTTTTCAATCTTACAAAAGCTGACTCCAAAGATATCTGTATAGAATTTTTTAAATGCTTTTTCTTTTTCTTACAAAACTTTTTTTTTTTTTCTTGAGATGAAGAAAACCTCCTAGGAATACCAGACAGCCACAATGGCTTCACACAACTATAAATAATTTTTCCAACTACAACCCAATGCAGATCCCTGGCACCTTGTTTAGATAGCCTATTAATCATGATTTAGTCAAAGGAAAAGCCAAGCAATAGACAAGCCTGGACAGAAGACGAATCTTTTGTGGAGAGACTCTTTTGGCTCATTCATGTAAACTACTTACATTCTGAAGCCATCAAGTTTTGCATAAAACTGTGGAGCTGTGCTTCCGACTCATGGGAATGTTTGGACTTGAAAAAAAAAAAATGACACAGCTGGACAATTTTATTGATATTTGAGGAAAAGGAGAATCTCCTAAGAGTGTGTGTTTCCTTGCTTTCCTCATTATGAGTTCTTTTCCCATCTGTGAAAATATGGATTCACGTGTTTTCATATGGTTATCATCTGGGTGTGTGTATTGTTTTGTGTTCTGTTTTTCACTTGCACCCTATTTTCTACTTACATTTCCATATAATGGTCTAGGTGACCTCTTTATCATCACTAGGTAGCATTGTATCATGTTAATTGAATGTGCTCTTCTAGTTTCCTATGGAGCATTCATTTCTGAGGCTGGCAGATGGTGTGGCCTACCATGGTACGAGTCTAGGACCATGGTTCGAGTCTAGGACCTGGCAGTTGTTTTCTCACTTTCCCTTTCTCACTCCCTCTGTCTCTCTGATCAAATGAAAAATAATAATTAATAATTAATAAATAATTACATTCAAAAAGAGAGAATTTGTTTCTATCTTGTTACTTACCCTAATAAGTACTGAACAAATAAGGATTTCATGATAGGAATTATTCTACTTTCTTTTGGGGTTTTTTCCTCTGTATAGTAAGAACGATTCCATGAATTGTATTACTACTTTCTTTTATGAGGGTAATCACAAGGAAAACTGTATTCTGAGTTAAATATTTTCTTTTTTTGTAATGTACCAGAGGATGTGTGTGCTTCCCTGAGAGAGAGACAGAGAGGGAAAGTGAGAAAACACTCCCCCATGAAGCATGATCACCCCCATAATCTCCTTCCTCCATTTCCCCTTTCTTTTGAGGTTTTGGACACATATGTATATTTGTCTGGCATGTTCTTCAAGCTACAGGGTCTGAGATTCCAACTTTGTGATCGACCATTGGGTTCTAGCTACCTTAGCTGCCAGGCCACCAGCTGAGCCCTGAGTAAGAAAATTCTTAAGAAAATTTTACTTCAACTCTTTACACAATGGTTACTTTTCATAACCCCGCTGCCACAACCCCAACCAATGGGGTGTTTCAGAGTCATAGAATCAAAATAAGAACTTTCAAAGAAATTTATTCAGCTAAGATTTCTTGTAATTATATACTAGGTACTCGGGATCTTAGGCATACATGCACATGCACGTGGTGTGAATTTAAGACACCAGGTCCGGGACTCAAACCATGGTTGACTATATGAGAGTGCAGCAACGTAACCATTATGCCACCTGCTGGTCTTGTAAGAGTTCTTGTTATTATATACTAGGTACTGGATTCATTGAAGCCCCTTTCTTTTATAAATGAGTAAAGGGAAGCCTAGAGTAGAAACTCACCATGAAGTACTAATACATTAGGCTTGTAGTTATTGCATTTCAAGGTTCTACTTTTAGTTCCTACGAAGAATTATCCTATTATATTGTCTCAGTGGTTCTTCAAGGTGAAAAAGGATAACTCTTGTGTCATTTATTTTGTTTTGTTTTACAGATGAGGCATGGACAACTCAGAGAAGTTATGCCATGTCACGTAGTTAACCCTTAGCCAAGCCAGGATAAAAACTCACTTGAGTAGGTTCTTTTCCATGACTCTATCTTCAGGACTGGACAAACCTTCTGAAGTTAGGAAGGTGAACCACCCAGTTCATACATGTGGGAATGTAACTGGCATCTACTGCTTGTAACTAGATCATAAACTCACAGTCGTCCCAGAGTAGAAGCCTATTATTTTAAAATATCTAATTAAAGATATTGTATCTTACGAGATATGTGGACGAGGGACATAATTTCTTTTTGGAGAAGTTTTGCTATAGGGTATGTGCACTCACCAGAAAGACAGAGAGAGACAGAGAGACAGAAAGTGAGAAATCTCCTCCCCCCCCAAGGGAGATGACCACACCACAATCCCTTCTCCTCCATTTTCCTCTCAGGATCTTGGGCATGCACACACGCGCACCCGGTGTGAACTTAAGCCACCAGATCCAGGACTTGAACTGTGTTCGACTACACGGGAGTCCAGCAACATAGCCATTATGCCAACTGCTGGTCCCATAAGGGACATAATTTTTAAAAATCATTTCAAGAAACATTTTTGGGGGGCTTCCTAGATGCCAGGCACCATTCTCAACATCAGGGATTCACAAATAAGCAAAATAGATACCAGCCTTGCCTTGTGACAAATAGATTGGATTGTGAGCAAAGCCATGACACATTTTTGCATAGAAGAGCGTGCCATACTTTTCTGACAATCCAATACATTTACTCAAAATGTCCCGCTTATTAATAATCATTCACGAAAAGAAAAACAATCAAGCACTGTTTTTAATGTCATTATCAGTTTTTAAAATAAAAGGAGAACATTTTCAAAGCCTGCAAACAAGAATGAAATTGATACTTTCATACGTTACAAGAGGAACTGTGCTATTAGAACCGCCTCCACCCTACAAATGTTGTATTAGCTACAGGTAGATATTTTGTTGGCCTGAAGTTCATTCAGAGGTCCACCCAAGCAAAGTCACAGAATTTGTTTTTTGGGCTTTTTTTAGTATTATTTATTTAATTTTATTTATTATCATCATTATTATTATTTTTAAAATTTTGCTACAGGGCATGCATACTCACGAGAGGGAATCAGAGACAGAAAGAGAGAGAGAAGAGGAAAGTGAGAAAGCAAATCTCCAGGTCTGGGACTCAAACTACAGTTGGCCATGTGTGAATCCAATGCCTTAATCACCATGCTACCTGCTGGCTCCCAGAATTTGGTTATTAAAAAAATGATTTTTGACACATCGTAGGCAATATGTCTAAATTGAAAAATGGAACCAGACAAAAATAAATGAGAATGAAGCACGTGTGTCTTCCATTATCATGTGTAATCAATAAATTATTTAATTCTCTTGGAAAAAAAAAACTCTCTCTGTGTTCTTTCAGTACTTTGTGAACAGCATAACGTTGTTGTTTCTTAGTGAGGAACACTAATCAGGAGCTTTCTGTCTCCTTTTTTTTTTTTTTTTTTGGGGAGGTTTTTGCTATAGGACGCATGCACTCGCCACAAAGACAGAGAGAGACAGAGAGACAGAAAGTAAGAAATCACCCGAGGGGGTAGGGTGGTAGTGGCCATGCCACAATCCCTTCTCCTTCATCCTCCTCTCAAGATTTTGGGCACGCACGCACACGCGCCTGGAGTGAGTTTAAGCCTCCGGGTCTGGGGTTTGAATTGCGGCTACGTGGGAGTCCAGCGACATAGCCATTACGTTAACTGCTGGTCCCAAGAGCTTCCTGTCTCCTAATAAGACTCTGACTGATAAATGGACCTGTCCACACTGAGAGGCAGTATAGAATAGCAAAACACAGAATGAGCTTTGGCGTTACCAGATTTGGACTGAATTCTGACTCTTGCAATCTCCTGGCCCTTTGACTTTGGCCAGCCATCTACCATCTAATTTGTTTGAGCCTTAGTTTTCTGGAACTGCAGATGAGGTTTCCAACTGTCGGGACGACAGCTCAGGCTTGGCACATATGATCTGGTCAGTGATTACAATGACCAGATTGCTAGCTTCTAAGGCTGAGGCCTAGATCTTGCATATCTTATTGGCCCCAGGGAATATCAAAAATTTACTTCTATGATATGATTAATTAGGATCTGTTGGACAAGAAAAAAGTGCTTAAGATCATTGTGGCTCACTAGAGTAATTAACTTGTACTGATCAAACACGAAACCCTTGACAATGGTTAGGTTATGTCTCTCACTTATGACTTAAAACATCTTTTTAAATCATTAGTTTAAAATGAAGTGTAATAAGTTTACCTAGATGATAGAAAAAGAAAATCCCTGTCATTCATTTTTCCACCAACCTGGCAAACCTTCTTAGAAACGGCATAACAAGATGTGACAATGCACTACATCTTCCAAAAAGAAGCGAGATTTGAGAGGTGCATAACAGACTTGTGGCTCTTTCCAGTTCTCATGCAGACGCTGGTCTCTTTTCTTTTTTCTTTTTTCTCATGGCATACCTCATAAGGAGAAAAGATGTCACCTATTCTTAGATAATCAATGACATTCCTTCTAAGTGTTGAATTCAGAATTCTAACGTGAACTCTAGGAATGAACCAGGTCCCAGAGGAATGTCCTGAGCCTTATGCAAGCTGAAGGTGAAGAACAAAGCCGCTCTTCTTTTGAGTACAGACACCCACCTGGGTCGTGGCTGTTCCACTTGAGGAGGAGGAAGCCAGCCGTGCTTGCTTCTGTCACCTTCAGGGTTATGTGGGGCTGAGCTAATGAAGGCATTTGTGTCTAAGTCTGGAAAATCTGGGCTAAGACTTTCCTAGTCCACAGGGTCTAGGTGGTGATACGGAGGGGCTCCGTTCATCCCAGAACATTTCTTCTGCAGAAAAACCTAGAAGCTCTACAAAGAAAATGGCTGCATGAGATCCCAGAACGTTCGGCTCTCTGGACAAACAAACCATAAATGGTAGAGCTGGCCAGGGAAGCAGGTGTGAGAGAACCACAGATCGTTACCATGTGAAGATGGCTTTGTTAACCTCCAGTAGCTGTTTGTTTATTTATTTGCAGAAGGGTGGTGAGTCCAGGACACAGGAAAAGATGGGCAATTAGCTGGAGTAGCCAGAGAAGAACTCATTCTCTTTCCAGAAGTTCTCGTCTCCATACCTACTTGTAATGGGTCCCAAAGCCACGTCCTCCAGGAAGCGTTTTCTGAATGTGCTCTCTCTCCTCATAGACCAGTTGGAGAGCTCCTGCCAGGCATGGTATTGAACACTGAGTCCCATTCCAGACTTTGTGCAAGCACTTGGTCTGCCTTCTGTGGAATTACGCCCATAAACACTTGTGCAAAAGTGAGAGAGCAAGAGAGAGTGAAAGAAATGGGGGAAGAAAGGTGATGGAAAGAGAAGAGGGGGAGAATGGACAGGCAGGAAAAGGAAGAAAGAAAGAGAAAAGAATTTTAAAAAGAAGGGAGGCAGGACAAAGGAGGGAGGAAGAAAGAAAGAAAGAAAGAAAGAAAGAAAGAAAGAAAGAAAGAAAGAAAGAAAGAAAGAAAGAAAGAAAGAAAGAAAGAAAGAAAGAAAGAAAGAAAGAAAGAAAGAAAGAAAGAAAGAAAGAAAGAAAGAAAGAAAGAAAGAAAGAAAGAAAGAAAGAAAGAAAGAAAGAAAGAAAGAAAGAAAGAAAGAAAGAAAGAAAGAAAGAAAGAAAGAAAGAAAGAAAGAAAGAAAGAAAGAAAGAAAGAAAGAAAGAAAGAGAAAGAAAATTGGAAGAAAGGAAAGGAAGGAGAGAAGAGTTTGAAGAGAAAGAAAGAGGGAGAGAAAACAAGAGAGAGAGACAGAAAGGAAGGAAGGGGAGGAAAGAAAAAATAAAAGAAGAGAAAAGGAGAAAAAAGAAAACAAAAAAAGAAAAAAGGAAGAGGGAGAGAAAAATCATTCAAAACCAGAAGTGCACCAGGGTGAGATAGAGCCTGTCTTCTACACAGATCCTTGCAACGACATGGTCAAAGACTCTTGTTTCATTAGTTAATCATTCCCTGGGTTGAAAGTGGCATGCTTGAATCATCTACAGAAAGCACCTGGGGAAATAAGAAGTCTCAAGGGAGGTGAGAGGGGAAGGCCTTGACTGTCTTCTGCACTAGCTAGGTTAGGGTGTGGAATTCACTTTTGCTATGTTAATTACCCTCCACCCAGAGGTTTCCCCAAGGCCTGAACACAGGGTCCTGGCTCACTAGCACCCCGGGTTTGTGAACACCAGAGGCAGCAACACTCAACAAGCCAGTGCCAGGGGCTGAGCCACTGACTTGCGTGTGATGATGGTGAGAGGAGTCCCAGACACTAGCCTAGATCAAAGCTAGACATCACAGGAGTCAAGCTAGAGCAACTATTCAGCTGATGACTGAGCCTCGGGCAAGTTCAAAGTCAACTGGGTGAAGGCCAAGAGAGGACTGCGGCCTGGGCGTCCTGTGAGTTGAGCCTACATGCTCCGGGCTGCAGCAGCCCAGCCAGGCATCGTCTGGGCCGTAGCTCTCCCAGGACGCCAAATCTGCACTCTGCCCAGCCCTTCCATTACCTTGCGGTTTCTTTGCCCCCTTAGTTTCTTAGCCACACTTACTTTGAAAAATGTGGACCCTTTCTGAGAATCATTAAGGCATTAAGGTACACCTTAGCTAAGAAAAATTAAAATGAGCAAAGGCATCCATGGCCTCGGCATTAATGAATGTGCAATCCAATTTCCTGTTCTCTTTCTGCTGGGGGTGGGGGAGTCATGTAGGCGCTGGAGCCAGATGAGCTCTCATCAAAGTCAATCCCTTCATTAACAGTTGGCGTGACCTTAGCCGGGTTAGCCTCTCTGTGCCTCAACTTCCCCCTCTGTAAGAAGAGGATAATCGTATTCAGCTCACAGGATCTTATGATTATAAAGATCAAATAAATCCGAAGGTTTGTGGCAGTAACTACTGCATGTCTACCTAGATATCTAGCCCCTCTTTCCTTACTAGTCTTGGAGTTTTTACATTTATTTATTTGTTTGTTTGTTTGTTTAGGAGAGGTTTTTGCTATAGGGTGCGTGCGCTCACCAGAAAGACAGAGAGAGAGGCAGAGAGACAGAAAGCTAGAAATCACTCCCCAGGGGGATGACCACGCCGCAATCCCTTCTTCTCCATTCTCTTCTCGGGATCTTGGGCACGCACGCACACACGTGTCTGCCATGAGTTTAAGCCACTGGGTCCAGGACTCGAACTGCGGTCGACTACACGGGAGTCCAGCGACATAGCCATTATGCCAACTGCTGGTTCCATCTAGTCATGGAGTTTTATCTGGGCACATGGCCAGCTGAAATAAAGACCACATATCTAAGTATTCCTGCAGCTCTTTGTTTCGTTTAACTAAATTCTGGCCACTGAGTCATACCTGGAAATGCTGTGATCAACTTCTTTTCTTGTTGTTGTTAGATTATTTAAGACATTGTGTGATCAACCATGGATACCGGAGGCTGTGATCAACTTCTAGGATGGCTCTTCCCTGCTTCCTTTTCCTGCTGTTTGGAGAGTGGGAGGAATGGCTGGAGCTCAGCCCTCTTGCCCCAGGAGTCAGCACTCTGAAGAGCAAGAAGAAGGAAGTCGGGACCCCTGGGAAGTTTCATGGAGCCTTCATACAGCCTTTAAACTACCGACCCCTGGGTTTCTTATGAGAGACAAGAATGAATTTCTAACCTTTTAGAAAATCTGCTTCAAGGGAGTTTTCCATTACTCACTGCTGACCTCAAATCTAACTAAAACTGTATGTAGGGGGTTTAGCACAGTGCAGATAAGCTCTTATTGTCCTTTTCTGCCTTTTACCTATCAAGGGGCCAGCAGGTGGCATGGTGGTTAGGGCACTGGACTAGCTCATGGCCACTTGCTGTTCAAGTCCTGGATTTAGTGACTTAAAACTCATGCCAGGTGCAAGTGTGTGAGTGCCCAAAATCCCAAGAGGAGAAGGTGGAGAGGGGATTGCCATGTGGCCATCAGCCCAGGGGATAACTCCCTACTATCTCTTCCTGTGTGTCTCTCTCTCTCTCTGGTGAGTGTGCATACCCTATGGCAAAAACCTAAAAATAATAAATAAATACAAGAAAGAAATACATATCAAGGATACACACATACACATGATATATACACATAAAACAGAAGGACCTAGAAGGCTAGAGAAGAAATATCAGCCACTCCTTACACTCCTTCCTGGTCTTGGTGCCACCCCCAGGGCCATGTGAGCAGGACAAGAAACTCAGCCTTTGCTAGGCAGAGCTATGGGCCTTGTGAGCAGGAGGACGCACTCACTCTTGGCCTCATTTTATCCCCTCTTCTAAGCATCTCCTGCAAAGAGCAATACAAGAGAACCTCAAACAGTTCATGGAAAAATGGAATTAAAATCTGAGTTTATTTAGGTGCCAAAAAAAAAAAAAAAGGAAGTTCTGGGAACCACCATATGGCATAATGGCTATGTCACTGGACTCCCATGTAGTCGACCACGGTTCGAGTCCCGGACCCAGTGGCTTAAACTCACGCCAGGCGCATGTGCGTGCGTGCCCAAGATCCTGAGAGGAGAAGGGATTGCAGCGTGGCCATTTCCCCTGGGGGGTGATTTCTTGCTTTCTGTCTCTCTATTTCCCTCTGTCTTTCTGGCGAGGGCACATGCCCTACAGCAAAAAACTCTCTCAAAAACAAAATCTGGAATCCATGCATAATTTCTTTGTATTAGACATTTTCCATAAACTTTTTTGAAGATCCCCATTGTTTCTGGGAAAGAGAAAAAAGGGCAAAAATAGACCCCCAAAAAATAGGCATCATAGGTCGAACTGGGTCTGCCTTGAGGCTTTCCCATCTCCTAGCTGTGTGACTCTGCGCTACTTGCCAAATGTCTCTGCACTGCAGCCTCCCCGTGTTAAAACAGAACAAGGGATAATACTGACCCTCAGCAGTGGTGCCTAACTCATCACAAGTGTTGGATAAATGTTCGGAAATAAAACCCAAACTTCATCTTTTACCATCCCCACCCCAGCCAGAGCTTCATCCAGACCATCTGGCCACACTTCCAGCATGGACTATTTCTTCTCTGAATGCCATGTCTTTAAGTTCTGCAGGTCTCTACCTAGAACTCCTACTCTAACTACCAGGAGCTAACTACTCCTTTCTGTTTCTCTCTCTCTCTTGCAAACGTCAAAGGCAACTTCAGGTCCTCCTTGGCTGCCAGCCCTGGGTGAGCTCTCTCCTTCTCCTCTGCAGGCTGCCAGCATTTGATGTCCAACCACTCATGAACATTTACTGCCTTGGATCGGTATTTAATGTTGAAATGCGTGCCTCGTCTTGCCAGCCGTTGGGGTGCTCTACGAGGGCGTGGAGCATGCTTTCCACCCTTATATCCCCTTAGCCCTTGGCTCAATGCTAGCTTCGGTCCTTGGGAAATACTTGCCGAACAAGTAAGCCAAATCCAACGATCCAGAGTCCCCTAACTAATTTATTTTTCAGAAAACGTTTTGAACCTGCATGCCTATTGCTTTTGTATGTGCCTCGGAGTTCAAATCTATCTGATGGACAGTGCCCACCTGTTACGTCACTGGGCGCTCAGCTAACTCTGTACAGCATTGAACTTAGTTTCACTGGCATAGACTGGGTAAAGGGACAAAAGAGAGAGGACCTCACTTAGGAGAAGCCCATGACTCTTACCAAGAGAAACAATCAACAAATACTTTAAAGGTGGTAAATCCATATCGCCATTTGGAATGTAGGAGCACATCTCATTTGTCTTTTGAAAGAGAAATATTATAATGATGACTCAACACCATTAATTTGAGGATGAGAATGCATTTACTTTGTCTCTTTCAAGCAGATGCGTTGGACTGGTTTTAGGTGCATGGGCTTCATTTGCATGCTGCTCCCCCATTGCCTCAAGGAAATGTGCAAACAGCAGCAGCACTGATCTACGAGGTTCTGGAAAGGACGCTCTACCTGAGGAGAGGATGTGCTGCTGTCCTCCTGCTGGGAGGGCCCTCCAAACTGTGAGGTCATCCTAGCTACATGGCGGACAAGAATGGTACCAAAGGGGCCAGCTCCATGGCACGGCAGTAATGCACTGCTCAAGAGAAGCTAGATCCCACAGGACAAATGCAGTTCGAATCCCCAGCCCAGTCAGCCTAAAACATGTAGGCATGAACTCAAGTGCCCAGGATCTGGTAGGCTGGGAGACTGAAGGAAGGGGATTTTGGCATGACCAGACTCTGCGAAGGGTACTTCTCTCTCTCTCTCTCGCTTCTCTCTCTCTCTCTCTCTCTCTCTATCTCTTTCTTGTGCATATGTACATGCTCTATCATGAATAAAGAGGGCCAGTCAATAGCATAGCGGTAAGGCAGCTGGATCCCATCTGGCTGACTCCATGGTTTTAGCCCTGGATCCAGGGGGTAGCTTGAGAAACACACTGGGCTGTTGTGCTTCCATGTCCAAAATCCCAAGAGGAGAATGGAAGAGAAGGGACTGCACTGTGGCCATCACTCTTAAGAGGTGTTGTCTCACTTTCCCTCTCTTTCTCTTTCTGTCTCTCTCTCCAAAGAGCTCATACAACCTGCAGCCAATTTTAAAGCAAAAATGAAAGGAAAACAAGTATTCTGAAGAAATAGTACAAAAAGGAATTCCAGGGCCATCCCTGTCACTTTCAGCAGATACTTTACGACTCACTTGGGAGCTTATCAAAAGCATAGATTCCCTGGTTTCGAACCCCCACTGCCCACCAAGGTTCTGAAGGTCTGTGGTGGAACCCAGAAGTCTGCACTTTTCCCAAAACTTCAAGTGGTTGTGTTGGCGGACTCCTTGAGAAATACTACTCTACAGGAAGGAGATGTACTCTCCTCAGAGGAGCCCCTAGGCTGTCCCTCTTACAATCTTTCTCCTTCCTATGTGGCAATACTAAAACAATAACAGATTCCTAATCTGAGTTCCCATACAGACAGAGCGATCTCCTCAGTGTAGTGTAGATCTGGGGGAGAGATCTTAGAGCACTGGGTGGCCAGCTCTGCTAAAAGAGCTCTCACTGGAGGGTAGGTCAACATGCTCCCAGGGAATGAAGGGAGGTCCTGGAAGTGCTCTCGGACTGTGAAAGAGGGAACTCCATTGGCTGCCAGCTGTTCTGGGAGAGTGACTCACTAGCCTTGTGGCAGTAA
>NW_006206760.1:2762405-2775423 GCF_000334495.1 Tupaia belangeri chinensis
TGGTGGGCGTGGTTAGACAGTACACCCCACTGTGGAGAGGCGCATTCCAGAAGGAGCCGACCTCCTGCAAGGCTACCAATCTGTGCTGTCAGCCACCTTAGCAGCTGAGGACAAGGGGTGATGTGGGGAGAATCCAATGACCTGCCTCAGCAAGACCACGGAAGCACGATTTAGTCACTGGCATTAAACTCAATGTTCCACCATCTCTGGGCTCACCCTGACCTCCTACTCTTCCTCCTCTCTAAATTTAGTTGCTAAATCTGGTTGATTTCACTTCTTTAGTGACTTGTAGATATCTCTGTCTGGTTTCCTTCTCTCTGCATAGCAAGCATCTTTCCCTTTCTACATACTCCTACCTCCATACTCAGCTCAAGACCATATCAGCTCTCAACGGAACCCACGAAGCTCATTATTATTATTATTATTATTATTATTATTGAAGAGGTTTTTGCTATAGGGCACGTGCACTTGCCAGAAAGAGAGAGACAGAGACAGAAAGTGAGAAATCACTTCCAGGGGAGATGATCACTCGGCAATCCCTTCTCCTCCATTCTCCTCTCAGGATCTTGGGCACGCACGCACATGCGCCCAGTGTGAATTTAAGCCACCGGGTCTGGGACTTGAACCGTGGTCAACTACATAGAAGCCCAGTGACATAGCCATTATGCCATCTGCTGGTCCCTCCAGGAAGCTCTTAACCTTCATTGTCTTGCTTCTTGTCTCCCTCCCCTGAACCTATCTGAACAGCCACCAATGGGTTCTCTCCCAAAATAAAAATTTAGCATGCGATTGCTTTCATTAAATTCGACAGTTTGCCATGACTCAGTGATTCTTTTATTTTGTTTTTAGACAAGGTCTCATCGTGTCATGACCTTCCCACTTCAGCTTCCCTAGTAGCTGGAACTGCAGGTACATGCCGCCATGCCGGGCTTTTTTCAGGGTGAGCCAGGTATTGATCCCAGGCCTCCTATCTGGCCTCTGTTTGCCAAACAGCAATGTCACCAGTGCACGCCACCTTGGATGAACCAATGTTTTGCTTTTTAAAGAACTTTTTTGCCATAGGGTGTGTGCACTCTCTGGAGAGAGAGAGACAGAGACAAAGAGAAGGGAAGCGAGAAGCAAGAAATCACACCCCCCAATGGGGAATGGACACCCCATTATCCTCCATTCTCCTCTCAGGATTATTTTATTTTTTTAAGAGAGATTTTTGCTATAAGACATGTGTGGTCACTGGAGAGACAGAAAATGAGAAATCAGTCCCCCCTAGGGGGGATGGTTATGTCTAAATCCCTTTTCCTCCATTCTCCTCTCTGGATTTTGGGCACACATGCACACATGCCCAGTGTGAGTTTTAAGCCACATTGAGTCTGGGACTCAAACCACTATCGACTACATGGAAGTCCAGCAAAAATACCATTACGCCATCTGCTGGTCTCTCCTCTCAGAATTTTGGGCATGCACACATGCACACACACCCAGCGTGGTTTTCAAGCTTCTGGGTCCGGGACTTAAACTGCGGTCGGCCATGTGTGAGTCTGATGCCTTAACCACTACACCAAATGCTGGTCATGGACCAATGGTTCTTAAACTCTAGCATGCCAGAATTACCTGCAAGGATTGGTAAAACACAGAATACGGGCTCCTTCTGGAATGTTCTTCACTCTTCCGCATTCTTCTCTTTTACCTGCTGAGTTCCTCAGTGCATCCTTCTCTGCCTTCTTCACCTCCGCCTCCACCACCATCTCTATAATCACCAGCACACATTGAGAGCTTCCTCTGGGCTTGCCACTGAAGTCCTCCAGGGGAAAACCATGGCCTAGGTATCAGAATTCTCTCTGTAGTACAGAGGTGATAAACCTGGGCTTGGATGGGCTTGTGAGTTTGCACAGTCACACGGTTTGGAGTACATGATGAAACCAGGACTCAAGCTTAATCCAGTAAACAGGCTCCTAACCACTGTGCCTACTGCCTGGTCCTTCCTCTGCACTCCCCAAAACTCTGCTTACTCTCACGTATATAAACACACGTCCAATGAAGCATGCAGTCTCACGCACAGAGATTCGAGAGGGGGGATCTTTCTCTTTGCTTCCTGTGCCTTGCACAGAGGGAACTGAATCAATGGTTTAATCGTTAATTAATGACTTGACCTAGTTTAACATTTTCAGGTAAAATTTTTGGAAGGATCTTGGGCGATAAGAAGTGAGAAACATTCCAAAAGATTATGTAAAATCTTCGTAAGATACCAATTCAAGATACAGGTGCCGTTTTATTTGCAGGCTGCATAAGTATTTCTATAATGATAAATGTTAAGTGATGCAGGGAACCAGCAGTTAGCGTAATGGCTATGTCGCTGGACTCCCACGTAGTCGACCGCGGTTCGTGTCCCGGACCCGGTGGCTTAAAACTCACGCCGGGCGCGACATTAGGGGCAATCCCGTAAAGGATGGAACCTATTCATAGTGAAGGAGGTTTTTTATTTTTTTATTTATTTCTTTTCTTTATTTTTTTTAAGAGAGATTTTTGCTATAGGGCTCTTGTGCTTCCCAGAGAGAAAGAAAGTGAGAAATCACTCCCTCCGGGGATGGCCACACCTCAATCTCTTCTCGTCCATTCTCTTCTCTGGATATTGGGCACGCACATGCATGTGCCCGACGTGAGTTTAAGCCACTAGGTCCAAGACTTGAACCACAGTTGACTACATGGGAGTCCAGCAACATAACCACTATGCCATCCGGTGGACGCATGAAGGGGTTTTTAAACTCCAGAATAATATGAAGGCAGGAATTTAATATAAGAAACTTTGGTTAACATCTTTTCTTTTCATCCAGAAAAACTCGCTAGGAAGTCAACATTTAAAAAAAAATGATTTATTTTAATTTATTTCATACACTCAATCATTATACATCACTTAGCTTGTAAAGTGAATTTACCCAACATGAATACACCTCACGCCAGTCCAGGTAAGGTTTCTATACATGTTAGCAACAGACAACAATCCATTTCTCTGCCCCATAAATGTTGTGCCTCTCTATCTTTCTCCTTAATTTCTTTCCTCACACTCTCCCCCTTCTCCCACCCTCTTCTCATGCTGGAATTCACTCAGCAGTAAATCTTTTCATATTTGTCCACTTTCTATCAAATGCCAGGATCTTGTTGTTTTTTATGGCTGAGTTGTATTCCCTAGGAAGTCAACATTTGAAGACCAAAAAAGGGCTGGAATGTGGTGCAGCAGTAAAACTTAATTCTCAGAAAGATTAGCCCATATGCAGAGGTCCCAGGTTCAAGTCCAAGACCTCCCTGAGTAGGTTTGGCACATGTGTGCCCAGGATCTATGGCTGGCTGGAGCTAGGAGTGGAACTCGACATCAGAACCCTCTTGAAGTTGCTGGCTGTCTCTCTCTTGCTCACAGAAGAACTAAATAAATAAACTTAAAAACAAAACAAAACAAAACACAAGAGTAAGTGTACTAGGGTACAAACTGCATGCTTATGCGCATATTTGGAATCCAGACCAATGATTTTTGCGAATACACCACCAGGAAAAGAAAATCAATTGTCTTCTGTATTTGAATCCAAAGTGTAAGCAAACATCAACTTTTGCTTCTTTTCCTGGGTAGAAAAGTGTTGCCAGTCAGCCCTCGGGGTAACTTCATTGTTGAAACTTTGCCACTTTTCCCTTCCAAGTTAAGAAATTAAAGTTATGGTTCAGAAAGGAAAAAAAGAAAGAAAAAAAAAGCGAAAAGAAAGCCACACCCCAGAGGAAAGGTGACCTGCCGGTTCTCAGTTACCCCTGAATTTGTACAAGCCCCGCCCCCTCCACCGGATCATACAGTGCTGTGGGACTTGCTTTGTCCCCCTCCCCATTTAATTCCAAAGACCTGGTCACAATGCTGCATAGGTTAACAGGCTCAGTCGATGTGAGCATACACAGAGCACCCAAGAATCAAGCCAGCCAGCTGCACTGTTCAAGAAGCCAGAGATACAGAGAAAACACAGACAAACATCTCTCCCTGGTCGCAGTTTACATTCTAATTCTCTTGCTATGGACTACACAAAGTCTTGTCTTCTCAGGCAGGTTTTGGGCAGAGCTCCTGTAATTCTTGGAGCCGAACAGCCCGTTGTCAGAGGCTGAGTCCTCTCCCAGCACGCTGAAGCCCGCCGGCCTGCAGACCTGGGTCCTTCCTCCCCACCACCACGTACTTCCCGAACCAGCACACATTTGTAATCTTTTTCTACAATTGGATTTTCCTATCCTGTAAGTCAGTAAACATACATCTTTGCACAGAAGCCTAGAGATACACTTTCTAAGCGTTCGGGTAACAAAAAAAAAATGAGTTTTTCAAGCCAGGCCTGCTAAGGGCATCTGGCTTCAAACATTTCCGCCGGAGCCCGAGCTCTCCTCGTCTTGCACTCACGCTCCCCCTACTGCCTAAAGCTGGAAGTGCACCACTGGCTCCAAAGAAGGGCCCAGTCAGGCCTTTGGGATAATGGGCCTTGAAAAACTGAAGGAGTTGACCAAAAAAAAAAAAAAAAGAGAAATAGCACAATAGATCAAGAGCTCTTCCCTTGGGACCAGCAGATGGCGAGATGGTAATGTTGCTGGACTTCACGGTGGCCTAAAACATGCTTGGGGTGCTCCTGCCTGCGTGCCCCAGAGGAAAATGCAGGAGAGATTACAGCTTGGTCATCCTCCCTGGGGGGGTGATTTCTCGCTTTCTGTCTCTCTGTCTCTCCAGTGAGCGGACATGCCCTATAGCAAAAATCTCTCTCTCAAAAAAAAATTTTTTTTCTTCCACTGCTCTGGTGAAAGGATCAAGCTACTTAAGTCTTTTCTTTACATCTCAATAAACTCTGTAATAAGACTGAATAAATAAAGTGAGAAAAGTTCCCTGAATAAACTTTTGTCCAATAAATGAAATTTAGACTTCTCTTAAGGGTTAAATAAATTAAAAGAATTTTAGGTTTGGATTCAGAATTAGAAACTAAGATCCAGGTTTTGGGCCTGTGTTTGATGACTCACCTTAGATACTTTATTTGACCTTAGCCTCAGATTTTATATCTGTAGTTTGGGTATAATATTGTTGCTTGTCTCAGTTCTCTTGTGAAAGTCAATGAAAGATGTGAGGTCAGCCAGTGGCATGGTGGTTAAGGCCAATGGCCATCTGGATGGTTTGAGTCCTGGACCCAGGAGTTTGAAAAACACACCTAGAGGTTGTAGGGGGGTGCCCCCAATTTTTTATTTTTTTATTTTTTATTTTTTTAGACTTTCTACTATAGGGCACGCACACTCACCAGAAAGACAGAGACAGAAAACGAGAAATCACCCCCCGGGGAGATAGCCACACCGCAATCCCTTCTCCTCCATTCTCCTCTCGGGATCTTGGGCACGCACATGCATGTGCCGACATGAGTTTAAGCCACCAGGTCTGGGACTTGAACCATGGTCGACTACACGGGAATCCGGCAACATAGCCATTACATCCACCTCTGGTCCCATGTGTGCCCAAAATCTTAAGAAGAGAATAGAGAAGCAGGGATTGGAATGTTTTCTTTCTTTTTCTCTCTCTCTTTCTGTCCCTGATGAGCACACATGCCCCGTGGCAGATAAATAAATAAAATAAAGAAAAAGAACATAAAAGGGTGAGAAAGCTCTTTGTCATATAAAAATGAAGGTGAGCTGCCTCCCTCCCAGTCTAACACACGGACACACACTCTTCCAAATGTCCTGGTGGCTGAGGCGACATAAGCCTCCAAAAAGGAAGTAGGGGCTGGGACTGTCACAAACAGGAAGTAACAGCAATGCCACCAGAAAACGTGTTTCAGGCAAAAGAAAAAAAATTAATCAATAAAACAATCCTAGGCTAAGTTTTTGAAGATGTGGGGTGTTGCAGGCCTGGCGTGACCCTCTACACGGGAGATTTTCAGACGTGATTAGGTCATTCTTGACCTAGATTTGACCTCACAAATGGGATTTCTCACTCTACATTTTAGGAGCTCGGCAGTGGGGAGGATCCTGCCTTTTAAAATGTAGGTCTCTCCTCCTTTTCCCCTGGGGCAGTAGGAGGGGCAGAGCACTGGCAGGGAGGAGCTGGGCTCCACCCACCTGGCTGGCCTCTGGGAGCCGCCCTGCCCCTCCTCTCGGATTTCTGCTTCTCTTCCTGGCTTTGCAGACTTGCCACATGTTGTGTTGGCTAAGTCGGGAATGTAAGAAAAGCACCCAAGTGAAGCATGGCCCTACAAAGAAGTTTTATAGCTCTGGAGAGTACGTCAAATTTTCCTTCCAAATTTCTGCCTACAGGAGACAAAAATCCTAGATACTTTTTTAGGGAAGGAAATAAAAAAAGTCCCCCCAAGTGCAAAGGAAACATATCAGCATTCCAGGACACATCATGCTGTTTATTCTGATTTTTTCTTTTCTCATTCTTGACATCTCTTTCAAAAAAAAAAAAAAATCTTAGAATCTTTCTTGACTTTTTCTTAATTTTTGTTTCTTTTTAAGGGAGGGGAAGGAGTGAATTAGAATTTTAAGTCAGCACCAAGGATTCCTAAAACTTTTTCACTTTGTGTAGAACCAGAGTGCTTTCTCTGGTCCAGATGAAAAGGCTCACTCCTGCCTCCGTAGGCCTACACCTCTTTTATTTAATGATCCCTCTGACTCTTGGCAAAATACTCGGTGCAAGTTGAGAGCTGGAAAATAAGGAGACCCACGTCCACCCTGTGAGTGATCTCAGTCCATTGGCAATGCCATAGAGACGAACATAAATAGTCTGACAGTTGCATTCCATTTTAGGCTTTGTGTGTTTTGCAAATGTTGGTAAATATAGGTACTTCCAAAGTGTTTTTACACTTGAGGCCGTAACAGTCGTATAAGCTGGGGTCACAGATGAATTGAGGAGCAGAGAGATAAAGGGATGGGTCCAAGGCCACTCAGTTGGTTCCCAAGGAAGCCCAGACCAAGAGATCAAGGTCATCTGAATGCTGCTCAAGCATTCATGCCCATGATGGTTCTATTCCCAACAGGTTCTGCAGGTTCTCACTCATCTAAACAAATAACCTGTCGCCATTTTTAAACATCGGGTAACAGCATTTAAAGTAAGATATCTCTTTGCAAATCATGCAGGGTGTGTTTTCCTATGCAATAGTAAGACTCTGAGGGCCCTTTTCAAATAGGTGGCATTACAGTTTTAGTTGATATTTCATTTTAGTTTATGTATTTATTTATCTCTTCCATGAGAGGGAGAGAGAGAGAGAGACAGGCAGATAGGTACCTCCAACAGGGTCTTTGTACCACAATCCGCACCAGGTCTCGGCTGGCCTAGATCATCAGCACACATGTGCCTAGCCTGTAAAAGGAGGTGGCCTAGTCATGTAACTATTGCACCACTACCTGGCCCCCTAAATGTTCTTTTTAATGGCTAATTCATTACAGGAGTCAAAAGCAAAATTCTTTTTTTTTTGGAGAGGTTTTTGGTATAGGGTACATGCACTCGCCAGACAGACAGAGAGAGACAGAGAGACAGAAAGCAAGAAATCATCCCCCAGAGGCGTTGGCCATGCCACAATCCCTTCTCCATTCTCCTCTTGGGATCTTGGGCACGCAAGCACATACGCCTGGCGTTAGTTTAAGCCACCGGGTCCAGGACTCGAACCACAGTCAACTACATGGAAGTCTAGTGACATAGCCATTACACCAACTGCTGGTCCCTCAAAAGCAAAATTCTAAAACACTGTACCCCTGAGAAGTCTTGCTGCCATCTCCTTCCCTCCATCCCCTTTCTCCACTTCCTTCTCTCCTTTATTAGTAACCATTACTATTTTTTATCCGACCTAGGCTTCTTTATGCAAATACAAATAAATATTAAGGTATATTCTTAATCTCATTTATCCATAGTCTTAAAAAAGAAAGACTATATATAGTGCATTTTGCATTCATTTTCTGAAAGTGACAGTGGACTTTGCAAATCTTGCCTAAGACCCCCAGGCTTTACAGGTACTGGTACGCAAGTGTGACAGAAAACCTGAAAGGGTTCAAATAACTGAACCTTCAATTGGATAAGTTTGCCCTATATACCTGGGTGCCTCACTCAAACAGAAGCAGACGTAGTAGCGTATGCAGGTCAAGCCTGGGATTCTCTGCCAATCACTGATTAGGGTATGTAGCTGTTGAATAGAAGAAAATCCTGTCTAGTTGCTTAAGTAAAACTCAGATGATACGGTAAGAAAAAAATATTGTATGCAGTAATTGTCAATTACGTTGCCCTCAGGATGGTTCATGGTGATTTGTGGGGAGTGTCACAGTGTCTTGCAGGCAGAGGGGTCATGAAATGAAATATCCAGGTAGGATTCTTCCACCAAAGGAGCTCTGATATCCTTCCCATTGTCAGTACACAGATGCTCGAAGGAGAGCCAACCTGGCCCATGCCAGAGACTATGAATTGTGCGAGACTGACCACCTGGACCACCACTGCTTGGGGATCTAGCAAGAACACAGACCAGACCAAGAGCGAACCTGGCCCACTCCAGAGACTATGAATTGTGCAAGACTGACCACCTGGACCACCACTGCTTGGGGATCTAGCAAGGACACAGATCAGACCAACACAGGGACAATCTTCCCAGTACCTTGGCCATGGATTTCCAACCATTCTGAATGAGGAGTTGGAAAAAGACCTGGGTCTCCATAGCCACCACTCTGTTGCATGACAGATCTCAGAGAGGGCTGGGGGTATGGCTGAACCACCTGTTGGCCTTCATCTGTTTGCTAGAACTACTCTGACAAAGTACCACAAACCAAGGGACTTAAACAAAAGACATTCATTGTCTCATGATAATGGAGGCTAGAAATTCAAGGTCAAGGTGTCTCCATGGTCGGCTCCTTCAGAGGACAGCTGTAAGGGAAGATCTGTCCAGACATATTTCCTTGGCTTGCAGGTGGCCATCGTCTTCCTGTGTCGCTTCACATCAGCTGTCCCCTATGTGCATCTGCCTGTGTCCAGGTGACCCCTTTCTGTAAGTCACCAGTCTTATTGGGTGAGTGCCCACCCTCATGACTGTGTCTTAACTTGGTTACCTCCATAAAGACCCTACCTGCAAATAGGAAGGTCTCGTTCTGAGGAACTGGCAATTAGAACCCCGATATATCTTTCTGGATTTCAATCAAACCATTATCATTCCTTTTCAGAACCACGAAACCATCTCTAGAAGTGCTCGCCTCACATCACCATTCCCCCACCAAGAATGGAGCGATTCAGAGCTTGTGGAACTGGCGTATTTTGTGGGCATGTTGTGGAAAGTGGGAGGCAACATGAAACCCCTGCCTCGGGGACCAGCAGTTAGCGTAATGGCTATGTCGCTGGACTCCCATGTAGTCGACTGCGGTTCGAGTCTCAGACCCGGTGGCTTAAAACTCACGCCGGGTGCGTGTGTGTGCGTGCCCAAGATCCCAAGAGGAGAATGGAGGAGAAGGGATTGTGGTGTGGCCATCCCCCCTGGGGGGTGATTTCTCGCTTTCTGTCTCTCCGTCTCTCTCTGTCTGTCTGGTGAACGCACGTGCCCTATAACAAAAAAAAACTCTCCAAAAAAAAACCAAACAAACAAACCCTGCCTCTATCATTTTTGCATGTATGTTCTATATAGTAAGTCGTTGGGAAAGTCATGGTACACTTTTCTATGTTTTTCTATGCAAAAATGTGGCATGACTTTCCTGATGACCCAATAGTGTGGTTCCCACTAGAGAGCAAGCTCCATCGTTTTCTTCTTCTTGGGAGAGGTCTTTGCTAGAGGGCGCGTGCACTCTCCAGAAAGTCAGAGACAGAGAGATAGAAAGTGAGAAATCACCCCCGAGAGGGGATGGTCACACCACAATCCCTTCTCCTCCATTCTCCTCTCGGGATCTTGGGCACGCATGCACATACTCCCAGCGTGAGTTTAAGCCACTGGGTCTGGGATTCGAACCATGGTCGACTACATGGGAGTCCAGCGACATAGCCATTACGCCAACTCCTGGTCCTGAATTTATACATCTTTTTAATTGCCAGAAAGAGAGCAAGAGAGAGCAAATTCTCTGTCTCTACAGAGATCTTCCCACTGGGGCAAGGTGACACCATAACCCCTTTTCCTCCATTTCTCCATTCTGACAGGAGTTGGGGGACATGTGCACATGTACCTGGCATGTTTTTCAAGGTGTCAGGGCCAAGAGTTGAACCCGAGTTGACCACATGGGATCCCGCTTTCTATGCACAGCCCTTAAACACAAGTGCTACAGGGCCAGTTTTGTCCTTTTGAACAAATTATTTCCTTGTCTGTATAAAGTCCTAAGCAAGTAAAAGCAAACAAACAAAAATCGCTCCAATTATTCTGCTATAGGCCAAGCTCTCCCCATGTCCCCTCTCGCTGCTCATACACATATCTGACCATTGGAGCTGAAATCTTGATGTTCCGATTCTGCAAAATCGCATGCTCTTTTTTAGTGAGAGATTCAATTTTTCTAACCTACATTATGGACTATATACTGAGCTACAAGATATATCACTCCCTACAGCTGGGATGGCGGTGTTGTGGTTGTTGATCCTGTTACCTTTGTTTCTGTTAAGTCTGGCCTGACATCCTTGCTGAGACACTGTGACAAACACTTGGGTCCAATGACTGGGCACAACCGGGTGTGGCTTGGCCTGCCCCTCCTTGGGCAGGTGAAAACAGCCAAGCTCAGTTCCAACATGCTCTAGGGATTCAGCCCCTGGAAATCCCCACAAAGCGAATTCCATTCCGGATCTTTCTCAACACCCAGAGGAGGGAGCACAAGGGCCAATTGTCCCTGTGTTTCCCTGCTTGCTTCTTTACAGTCTGGGGTGCGGGCTGGTGGGAATGTGTATTAATGAGTGCGGGGTCTCAAGTCAGAAGGAAGCTCTGATGCCTCAGAAGAATCCAGGACCAGAGCCACCCCATTAATACGGAGGGAGGACGCTGGATGACCCCAGCCCATGAGTGGCAGCAGATCCCTCTAGGTTGAGACTAGAACAGATTTTCACAGAGCTGTCGCCTCTGTGATTCTGGTCCCTGTTGCTTCCTGTCATTCTTGTTTTCCACGTTTCTTGGGCTTCCAACCTTGTTTTCCACGTTTCTTGGACTCCTTCCAGTGCTCAGTAATGAGTCAGAGCTTAGAGGAGCGAAGCTGCTACACCAAAGAAGGGGAGTAACTAATAGCTTCAGGCACCACACAGTGGGGTGGGTCTCCTTCCTGACCCATAGGCGTGTGGCCTCCAGTTGTCCATGGGAGGAGCTGGGCGTAGCCAGGGTGGAGAAACTTGTTCTCTTTGGTGGGAGCTGGGGCAAAGCAAAGATATTCCCAATGGTGCTTCCCTGCCTGGTCTTGGGGGGGTGGTGGAGATAGTTTTTACATGCTTCACATAAAAGGTGACCCTTTATAGGCTCTGGCTCTCCTTCTTTCTTTTCCTCCTCTCCTATCTCATCCCTCCGTGGGTCATCCTTGTAAGTATTACAGTACATACTTTGTATAAAAAGGAGATGAACTTGCCTTGGGTTGAAGGAAAGAGCTGAAACGAGGAGGGGTGTGACAGAGGGCTTTCCCTTGCATGACCCTGGCCTGTGATACATTCCGTGGACACCAGCTGGCCCAAGCCCCTGGTGAGTGGATGCCAGAGCTTGCATGGAAATAGAACGAGCCTGTAAGGAGGGCTAGAGGGAGGTGCCTGGCACAGAGTGAGCTCCCCAAAATGCCTTGTGCAAATGCTGGCGATGATGAAGACCATGTGGTGAGCACCTACGTGCACCTCGTACTGTCTGTCCTATCTTACCCTCACAATCATCCTCTAAGGTAAGTCCTACTACTGCTCCTCTTAATCAAAGAGGCTATGGAGTCACGGTGAAGCCCAAGATGACGCAGTTAATAGAAAGAGGAAACAGGGTTTTCATCCCAGCTCACATTCCTAACTACTGCTCTGCGTTAGCAAAAACATGGGTATTACTGTCCTCTTTTGTAAAATGAAGAAACTAAGGTTCAGTCAAGGCAAACGCCTTACCCAATACCACTCAGCAGGGTCGAGAAAAGCACCAAGATCTGGACTCGCACCTACTCCCTGCCATGGGCTGGGGAGGTTGAGGAGGAGTAGTGGAGTCGGGATGTAATTGCATCGTCCTCACCCTTCTCCACCTCAAGTTTCCACCTTCCTCTCCAAGCTTCGAGCTCTCGTTTCAAGTGACAGGAAGCTCCTAGAAAAAGAGCCAGCTCTTGAGTGAGCAGGTGAGGAAATCAGAAACCCGCACCTGCCCATCCAGGAATCAGTCCAACATGCCGTATGGACTGACACCTGGCTTCCCAGGTAAAGTGTCCAGATGCCCTGGGCAAAGGGGGGGGGGTGAACAGTCAACGACGTTGGAGTTTCCAGAAAGGTGAACGTGGAGTAACAGAGGAAATACAGAGGGCTGGGATGTCATAGAACAGGTTGGATTCACAGACTCCTTTAGTTACAAAGAACCATAGAAATAAGACATTCAAAGATCTAGTCTTTTTTTTTTTTTTTTTGGAGAGGTTTTTGCTATAGGGTACATATGTCCTCTAGAGAGACAGAGAGAGACAGAGAGACAGAAAGTGAGAAATCACCCCCAGGGGAGATGTCCACGCCACAATCCCTTCTCAGTTCTCCTCTGGGGATCTTGAGCACGCACGCACAGGAGTCCAGCGTGAGTTTAAGCCACCGGGTCCGGGGCTCGAACTGCGGTCGACTACATGGGAGTCCAGTGACATAGCCAGTACGCCAACTGCTGGCCCCTCAAACATCTTGTCTTGACAATGAGCGCTGACACGGACTAGGTACCAATATGAGCCAAGCACAGTGCTCTGTGCTTTGCTTGGCCCTTTGACAAGTCCACGAAGCAGATGCTACTTTATTTTTCTTCATCAGGGTATTGAACTAGAAATTAACTGACCCAACAGAAAACAGATCCAGACGGGACCAGCAGATGGCGTAATGGCTACATTGCTGGACTTCCATGTAGTCGAC